>NC_077240.1:8619545-8920227 GCF_947179165.1 Solanum dulcamara | reverse complement strand
AGCCACCAGGTAATAAAAACTGCACGAAATTCTCAAGATCTTCCAAAGTTGATATCCCCTTATATACCATTCTCATCAAAAGACACACATATATGCTATATGCTGCCTTCTGTTATTAGATGTATGTTTCAGGAAAAATAAAGTATCAAACTCAAATAGTCTAGTGCAACATATTTAACAGCTGCCCTAAAAGTGTAAATGACATACCTCCCGTTTTTTGGCAAGTTCCTCAGTCTCCTCAAGTTCAATATCAAGCTTACGTCTTTGAATATTTTCTTCTGCTGTAAAAAAATCATCTTCCTCTTGCTTTCCGATCCCCAACTTTGGGTCTCGCATACCTGATTTTATTGGCTCAGTAATTCCTAGTCCGCAAAAGGAAGAAATAAATCAAAACTACTTATTGTGCATGGATAATTGCAGCAAATGTAATTTAAGAAGGTAGAAAGAAATATGTCCAGCAATTTTGAACAAGTAACCTTACCTTGCTCATTTTTCCCAAGACCCTTCCCTTTCCAACCCATCTTCTGAAGAAGCCTGAATCCAATGTTAGAGGATGTCAACTGCGTATCTAAAGATGCTTGCTCCACATTTTCCAGGTCTACGTTTTCCGTTGGTCTATGATTAATAGGAAGGCGAAAATCTTCAGCGAGATCCTCTAGAACAGAAGCCTCATCAGCCTATGTTTCAAAAAGTTGAGATTCAACTTTATTAATTAAAATAGCTGAATATTAAGATTTGTCCATGTTAGTAAAACTGCACAAGTCACGGAACATAGCAGAGTTGAAATAAACAAAAAATCATAAGCATCCTTAGTTCCTTACAAGTAAGTTGACTACAAAAGCACCTATGATATTTTATCTTACTTCTCTACTTCAGAAACCAAAAAACAAGGAGAAAGGAAAAGGATTGAGCTGCATTATTATGAATTCTCCAGATAGCAAAAGAATCTTCGTACTATTAGAAGTCATCCTAAATGAGTTTCTACGAAAGATTGAAGAGAAAGTACTAGGAAAAACCAATAAAGTGGAAATAAACGAGAGATCCATGTTGAATGAAGGAATTAGCCAAGTAACAAAGTAAATACAATCAGCATTCTAGCTCTTACCTCTTCCATTTCTTGCTGGCGTTTATCTCTCATGCGCATGTCTGGCCTAAAATCGAACCATCTATCATCCATACCTATGTGATATCGCTATTCACACAGAGCAAACAACAAAGTTACTTTCCAGTGTAGAAAAGAAGGAAATGTTACACATAAGTAAACAAAGTGAGAAATTGGCAAAACTGAACCAAGTCTAAAATCCAGAATGCTCAAAAGGTCACATGGTCCTTTCTACCATGTTAGATAAGAACAATACGCGCGTTCTAATAGTTAAGATGCTTTGATATATCATAGAATGTATTGAAATAAATAATTTCCTCAGAGAAGTATCTCAACTCTTTGCCAACTGAAAAAATGATTTATAATATAGTTTCCTGGCTAAATCATTTTCACTAGACAATTAATGCTAACGTTCAACCAATCGGATGAAATAGACCACAAATTCATTAAACAATCAAAATCGGCAAACAGAACGTTTCATAACAAAATACTCCAATAAATTGTAAGATTCCAATGATATATCAGAAACTAAACACGGAATTCATTTTCAACAATTCATTAGGTTCAGGTGTATGCCCGAATGGTACATCAGAAAAACTAGGGCCTTGTTCGCATTTTCAACGAGTGCAAGCAGAAATTGAAGGAAAATAAAGACGAATAACGAGGAGAAATTGGTACCTGATTAAAAGAATATCGGTTCTGTAGTTGAGAAGAATCAGTGTTAGCTCCACAATTGTCTGTAATTCAGGATTCAACGTTTGTTTGAGCGAAAGAGAAAGGGCAAGAATCTAGGGTTAAGCTCACCCAATAGGGACACAGTTGCTTCACTTGAGCCTTGAGATTTTGCCACGTTGTTCATCTCATGGGCGTAATGTTTTCGGGTCGATCCGATTTGACCCAAATCTAACACCCGGAAAACAATTCTTTTTTCTTTTTCCTTTTAAAATTCTTTCATGGTTCCTCGACTTCATAAACATGCCCTTTAACTTGTACTCACTTAATATTTATATTCTTCAATTTTGAGTGTGTATAAATAAATATTTAAATTTGTATAAAATTGAACAAGTAACTACGTACATCCTTTGTGACATATACAAATCAGTCCGAGTGTATCTTGCGCGAATTGTAACGTAAGACGTAAGTATCTATTTGTTCAATTTTATACAAGCTTGAGTGTCTACTTATTCAACTTTATACACGTTTAAGTGTCTATTTATGCACACTCAAAGTTGAAGATCATACATGTCTATTGAGACCAAGTTAAAATGTACGTTAATGTATTATTCCTAAAATGATACAATGTTGTAGCTAAAGTAAGTTAGAGCATGTTTGGATAGACTTATGAATTATAAGTCAAAAATCATAGGTCATGGAATTTCTAATTTCTAATTTTTGACTTAAAAATAAGTGCTTAAAAATATTTTTATTTTATCGAAATACTATAAAATTGAGTAAAAACACTTAAAATTAATAAATTCAAAAATGTGCTTAGTCTTCAATTATTGTTTTTCATTTTCTCTTCTTCTGTTGCATATAATTATAGGTTGCGCGTCAAAACTGTTTAAAGTTACATGTCAATTCACGCATTTGGCATAAAGAAAGAATTAGAAGTTTCTATAATTGATTTATATTTTAATGATATTTCAAGAGATATTTTTGAACAAAAGTATACAATCATTGTATTTATTGTAAAATAATACACACAAATTTTCGAGTGTTATAAGAAAACGTCCACGAGTTAGGAGGCATCTTTAAAGAGAAATAACTTTTCCATACAATCATATATTATAATTTTCTATTAATGCGATCTCATCTAATTATATTCTGCACTTAAAAAATTAAAAAGAAGAAAATTAGCTTTCAAGAATCAAATAAAGCACGATATTTAGGACAATTGATAGTTTTAACGAGACTAATCAAAATGAAGTTGGTAGGATGCCCATCTAGAAATTGAAATTTCTAGTGAATTGCACGCAATTCATGCCAAACATGCTAATTACCATTGATATGCAAAAGGTTATACGATTCTTAAAGAAATTTATTAAACTGAAGTGCTAATTAATTAAATTAGAAAAGCTAAAAGCCAAGGTTGATGCCCAATCCTCATTATATTGTGTTGGTGGTGTGGTCCAAAAATTGGCATTTGCATGCAAAAGGGGATATTTCTTTATCTACTTTTTTCTTTTGGAGTAAGATTTATTGTAGGCTTGTAGCTTATAATGCACAACTCTACTCATTATCTACAAGATAAAATATGAAAAAGTATCACCTTTTAAGATTAAACAAATAATTATGGATATGAACAAGACCAAAGGAGACTCTATGGAAATCCCATGGGGGGGGGGGGGGGTTGATGGACCCCTTCTCAAATCTTTACTCATGTAGCAACACTAATCCTTAATGTTAAGAGGAATATATGAAAATAGATTGTTCTTATGACATGCGATTGATACATAAGCGAGCTATTTTCAATATGCATTTTTACGTGTTGTGATTTATTTTATAAGCTAAACATGTGATCACTGCTTGCCTAAATACTATTAGAATGCGTGTCCATCTCATCTAAAAACTTATAAGCTATGTATTTTCAATACTTCTTATAAGTAGCATTTCTTAAGCTCATTAGCCATTACTAATTTAGCATTAAGCAACTACATATCAAGCTTCAATACAACCTATTAGAGAATACATGATGAAACTAGAGGATTAATTTGTTGTCATTTGAATTCTCAATTAATCACCATTATTAGAATGAACGCAGAGCTCCCAATACCTAACTATTTATCCGAATGTTGATTATCTGACGAAGTAAAAGAAAAAAAATAATCAAGAACTGCGTAGTTTCCCTACCAAAAAAAAATACTTTTGGCCTTTCCTTCCAAGTTCTAATTAAAGAACTAATTAATTATTGACACTTGTCATATAAAAACGAAACTTTTGTTTAACTTTTTAGGCCATCTTTTTTGCATCCTAATAAATCACCACTTTTAACGTTTCTGACATTGATTATTTAAAAGATTATTCTTTCTTTTTTTCTCTCAAGCAAGGTGAATTTACCTACATCAAAGTTACAGTATCTGTTTTAATTTATATGATCCATTTTTTTTAGTCAGTTTTATAAAGAAAAATATATTTTTATATTTTTTATATTATAATTTAACTTTAAAATGTTTATTTTATCTAAATAAAATAATTTATAGTCATACAAACATCTATTACTTATTTTAGATCATAAATTTCGAAAGTCTTTTTTTATATATATTTCATATCAAGTCAAACTATATCATATAAAATAGAACACACAATACATGCATGCATGAGACTAATGGAAATGCATCAAAACATACATCGGGAGTAATAAAGTGATCAAGACAGCAAGAAAACACTAACTAATATAGAAATAACATTGGGGGGAAAAAGTGAAATGAAGAAAAAAGGGGTCCGTAGTTTGAAGTACAATTAAGGGAGAATTAAGATGGTGGAAGGACAGGACATTATGATAACAATGGTTAGGATTAAAGAAGAATCCTTAAAGCTAGACAGCTTGCAAGCAATTAACGTATGTAGGGTTCTCAAAAATGTGTTTAAGATTTGTTCTAATTTTTTCAATAATTAAAAGTGCTAGCTCTCTACAGCCAATTATGCAATGTATGTATTCAAACATCCAAAAAGTCCCTTTTTGACTCTTTCCCCACTCTTTACCTTTATTTTAACTGCTACTATATATAAATATATATCACTAATTAGTTTTCTTCACTTTACTCTTATTATAATTATACTTCTTATTTCCTCTACATTTCATATTGATGGGTATAGATTCACATCTATCTAGAAATGATATAGCTTGTCAAAATAATTTAATATATGTATCTACTTGGTTAGGTACATTATTGACTAGAAAAGGTAAAAAAAATTAAAAAATTAAGGAGGACTTTGGTAAAAATATGTGAAAGTCGTTGTGTGTGTGTGTCTTGTGAAAGTTATATATGCTTGAATGATTGAAATGCAATTTCTTCTACCTACTACGTACTACAAGGTATATGTATGTCTTTAATTTAGGTACTAGTTAATTGAACCTAATTGGATTATTATATATTATATCGTTCATTATATTCTCTGGAAAACTGTTTCGACATGATTTGATGAGCCGAAGTGAATTGTATTTAGTAGTTTAAGACAATTCTAGAATTTTCAAGATTATATTTAGTGGACACGTTTATTTTGCAGGAATTAGTAATTTGTATATATTCGTGTTTTGTCGTAACACTTGTATAATACGCAGTAAAGCAAACCTATCTTAGTTACTATAATAAAACCTCATTATAACAGTCATTCGTCATAACAGTCATTCGTTATAACAATATTTCGTTATAACGGCTTGATTTCATAGAAATTAATTAGGGAAGAAACGTATGTATACATTTTAAAGAAAATAATAACACTTCTATGACAATAGTTTGACTTTTTCCCAACATAGCAATAGAATCTTTACCAAAATAAAATAATCAGAAAAAAATATAATAAAAAAATATATGATGAATTAAATTATTGCATTAATTATTGTGTAGATTTAAATACCTTAAATTACTCTAATTTGTTTCTCAACTACTAATATAGTCATTATCCCTCCTAAAATCACTAAACCACGTTAATATCCACACGAATCATTTTATATATGTGCTTTTCATCATATTTTGAGTAATGCAGTGACAAATGTGGTAATTGTTTGATTAGTTGTGGTGTAATACTATTTATAGTTTGTGCATAAAATAATACCAACGTCATAACCAATAATATACCATCATTGTGTTATATATATATAAATAAAAGTTTTGAGTATAATATGGTGCATGTCATGGTATTGAGTTGGTTTTTGGTATAATATGGATTGGTTTGGAAAACATAGAGCATAAAATGGCATAAATATTGGTATGTTTTCATAATATAACAATAACCAACTCTGCAACCAAATAATAAACCTTTATTTGTATGTGTTTTACAACATATTTTAGAGTAATACAATGACAAATGTAAAAAAAATGCTAATAGTTTAATTCAATTGTGGTGTAATAATATTTAAAGTTATTGCATAAACCAATACCAACGTCATAACCAATAATATACCAAAACCAATATTACCACCAATAAAATGTCGAGAACACGATTATGCAATAACTTTATTGATTCTCGATATATTAAGTCTAGGGCTTTTTCTAGGTGTCTTCTCCATGAAATTTTTAAAAAGATTGACTGAAAT
This sequence comes from Solanum dulcamara, assembly GCF_947179165.1. Lineage (NCBI taxonomy): Eukaryota > Viridiplantae > Streptophyta > Magnoliopsida > Solanales > Solanaceae > Solanum > Solanum dulcamara. Next base: position 8,913,868 of record NC_077240.1, on the reverse strand, counting down.
TGAGATGTGAGCGAGTGAAAATGTAGAAACTTAAGAATTTTGGCAAAGAAGAAAGCTTTGATTTTATGTTCTTGCCATTGATGTTCATCGGTAAAAAAATTGAAAGGTCAAGAAAGAGAAAGAGATTGAAAAGGCAGGGAAAGAGAAAAAAATCTAATAAAGAGAAAGAAAATAGATGATTGAAAAAGAAACGTATCTAATTAAAATTATGATTGGAAATATAAAAATAGGAGTATTTTAATTTTCCAAAAATTCAGCATGCAATTAAAAAAGGAAAAAAATGAATTAAAATAATGGAATAAACAGAATATTATTATGTAGGTGTAATTAAATAAGAGTATTGTCATGTATTACAAATAAAAGTCTTAAAGTGTATATTCTTTCAATTTTTCCAAATTAATTATTCGTGTTATATATTATTTCTCTATGACATCATTCTACTTATAACAATAATTTCATTCATTATAATGGTGCATTATTTTAACGTTGCCCATCTATATAATAGTCATACTCAAATATTATGTAATATATTGTAAGAAATACATTACTGTATATATAAAAATATAATTTTAAAATATTTATGATGATCATTGTTAGTGTCATGCACATAATAAATTTAAAGTATGAATATCTAAAAAACTTCTATTGAAATGATGCTATGATAATAATTTTATGGGAAAAGGCTACTAGTGTTGCCGTTTTTACATTCATACTCCTATAATTTGGCTGAATTGGTTGAGCACATTCTTTCTTCTTGGACCTTAGTTATACATAAAATTATTTTAAAAAGGGAAAAATGTCAAAAATGCTCTTAAACTATTTGAAATGAATAAAAATCCCCCTATTTATAGTTTGGTCCAAAAATGTCCTTGCCATCAATATTTTGGTCCAGAAATGCCCTTATTATTATTTAATGAGTTAAAAATGCCCCTATTGTTACAAAATAGGTCAAAAATGTTCTTTTTCCAAATAAATAAATATGTTTTTTTTAAAAAAAACAAATCTTGTTCCTTAAAAAAATATTACTTTTAAGGAACTCTATTATTGTTTTCTTTCTTTTTAAATCACTTTAAGTAATAAAAATGTAGGAAATTATTTTATTCTTCGTAATCTCATTTTATCAATTAAAAAGGAATAATTTCATGTACTCTAAGTTTTAACGGATAATATATGTCATATATATATAAGATCATAATAAGTTCATCATTAATTTTTATTCAAATAACGATAAAAAATAATTATAATAAAATTAAAAATATTTTTAATTTTTTAATTTTTTTCTAATTGAAGTAGAATCAACATTTGATAATAAAAGAAATATTATTAGGGAAAAAATATGTTAAAAAAATAATATATTTATTTGAAAAAGGACATTTCTGGATCAAAGTATTTATGGCAAGGACATTTTTGTACTAAACTATAAACGGATGACATTTTTATTCATTTCAAATAATTTAAGAGCATTTTTGACCCTTTTCCCTTTAATTTTTTTTTGTATCAATATACATATATAATAACGACTCATTGTGACCTTGATAGGAGTAATGTCTGTGTACACTTTACCCTCTCCAGATCCTACGTTGTGGGATTTTACTGGATTATTGTTATTGTATACATATATAATAACGACTCATTGTGAACATGAAATTTTCAAACAAATGTTGCCATTGGAATTGACCGTATCAATTTTAATCTTATACTTCCACACACAAGAGATAATTTTTTTCCGGTAGAAAACCACTCTTCTAATGATTGTTAACAATTTGTGTAATGTAAAAGCAATTTTAAATATAGCATATATAATTGGTAAGCTAGATCCATAAAGTCATAGGAAACAGCGTAAAATGAATAAAAGATTCTTTTAAAATTTCTTTTTTTCTTTTTCTCTTTATTCTAATAAATACTTATTAGAATTAGAAAAAAGTACAAACCAAAAATTGGGAAATGGGAAGCAATAGTTAGGCAATATTGCAGTACGTAAAAAGAAGATGCAACCTTTAATGGTAAAGAAGACTGAATTTGTCGGACAAGTTTGAATTCAACTTCACAGCTTACCGGTAAAAACACCCACATAAAGCAAGAATCATTTGACAGAGCGGGGAAAATTCGATAAAGAGGGGTCGTCAATGATTTGTTTGAAAAAGAACGTGAAAAGATAGCCAATGACCCGCCTGTTCTTTCAGCGACGGAATCAGAAATTTTAACGAAAATGCAAAGGAAGCATATCACACTGAAAATATTTATTTGCGACTTTAAGTAATTTTTGAACAAGATGCTTTAGTTAAGTTAGCGTAATACAACAATATATATGTAGATTAAAAGAATTATTTAAATAATTCTTCCAAAACAAAATTAATAGAACCCCTTTGATTGAGGGGAAGAGCCACAATTATAATTATGTGTTGTCGAAACTAATTAATTTTAATTTAAATATTATATTTTATTATTTTTATTTGATATATTAAAATTTCTGATTGCGCCGATGGTTGGAACAATAATAACCTAAATTAGGATGTTTGGGTATCAAAAAAGAGAAAAAGAAAGAAACCATGGGTACCCCATTAAGGATGTTTGGTCAGCTTTTGCAAGCAGCGGTTCTGGTGACTTGTTCTTTTGTCCGATTGGAGTTATTTTAACAGCAAGCATTTTCTCCCTTTGTAATTTCACTTCACTTAATCACCACCATCAAACAAAATCAACGGTTAGATTAGCATCTCAAAATTGTACACCCTTAGATCATAACACCCCTCAACACTATAAATTCAATAGAGCCCCTCACTCATTTTCCAAACCAAGAAACACACATTGAACATCACTTCAAACAAAGAGGAGTGTTAAGTTCATATTCATTTTTTTCAACAAGTTCATTTATATTGTATACTCCAATTATGGCAGGGAAGAAGAGGTCTGGATTTTCATTTTTCGGTTTGTTTAAAGCGAAAAATAGTAGTAGAAGGGAAGATAATTACTCAAGGGATGATTGTGTGAAGGCATACAAAGTGTGGCCAAGTGATGAAGATAGAGGTCAATGGGTAGCAGATCCAGGTATTGATAACAAGGCTGCTCTTTTCATCTCTAACAGGACTGCTAAGTGGAGTAGCCCTGAAAGCTAATTAATCATCAACACCACAACGACGAAGAGGAAAAAAATGATGAAGAAGATTATTATATTTAATTTATAAACATCAATCCATATATATTCATTATGTTCCATAAGGCATAGCTTTGTATAATTTATTTCTTTGTTTAGTTAGTGAAGTACTCAGTTTGCTCCCCTGTTAATGTGAATTGCAAATAATATGATGATGAATAATGTAGTGATCAAGATTTGTTTATAATATTCAAAAACTTTATTATTATTTCATGTCTTCTTCGTTTTCTTCTACTTTATGTATATATATGTTCATTAATAAAAATGAAAAGTTTAAGCTTCCGTTTTGCAGTATCACAAGAACTCCCAACTTAATTATACGACTAAATCTACAAATACATGTGCCGTTTACTTACACTTTCAAGTATCGATTTCATTATTATTCTCATATACCAACTCACGACAGATGATCCTCTAAATTAAACTTAAATTAACTAAGCTTGGCGTACATGGTGCATGTAAGTTTTCTCCTATTATTTGTGATACAATATGCTTTTCTCATAATAATGTTAAGTTTCTCTTAATTAAGTCGGCTCTGTGTAGTTAACCAGCAACATAATGAATTAATGTCAATATTTTACTTATATATGTTCGAAAGTTAATGCCTTCTGTCTTCACTCAAAGTACTATTTCATTAGGCTAAGATGGTAACTATATACCAATAAAATAAACTTGCAAGTTCAATAATAATCCTATTTTTGTTTGTTTCAATTTAGGAATTTGCTAGAGAGGATTTAATTTAATTTCTTTTTTCTTCTTCAATCTTGTGTAACATCATTCTGATGAGAACTAAATAAATAAAATCTTCACATCCTAGTATTTTTCATTTCTTTGTTTGTTATTACATGAACTGGTGCAATAATTTTCCAGAAACTATTTTCTCCGGAACTTGGACATGATTTCTTCTTCTTCTTCTTCTTAATTCTTGTGTAGGATAAATTGCTATAATTCAGATAGGAACTCTAAATACGGTCAAGCATCTCAAGTTCTTGGTAGTTTTTCCTTTAATTTGTTATTACCCCCAATTCCCAAGTGGAGTCGTGAATTGATTGAATTTTTTCACCTTTAATTATCAGTCTCATGTTCAAACTATCATAATAAAGAACTTTTTGTACAAAGCGTTTTACTCCTTCGTGAGTAAATCCAAATTAGTGACTAGCTAGTCAGTTTATAATAAGCCTCAATTATCCGATGGTTAAATGGAAAAAGATGATAAAATAAGATTCCTTTGTTATACAATATTTCAATATAATAATGCAACTTAAATCTTGGGAATTTTGGAAGGACGGTAAGTTATCAAATTATTATATTTTTTATAAAATAATAAGAGTAATAATAATAATAATAAAAAAACAGAGTATCACAATTCACATGAGACATTTTTGCAATAATGGTACGGCTTGTCAGTCTGTAAGCTTACTACATTTAGTGGTATGTGTTCAAAGGAAAATTCTTGAGAAGGAAACCAATAGAAAGTGGAATATTACAAGTTGAATGCCCCTATGATTTTTATTTATTTTGAATCCAATAGAGCAAATAGATTTCCTTCCAAGAACAAGGGTGGTCATTTCTTGCTGCAATTCTTGGACATGCTATATGCTACATATTTGTTCTAAAGGATGTCATTCTGAAACCTAATTTTTTTTCCTTTATATTTCCCTAAATATTCTCGTGCTAGAAAAATATTTATTGTACCATAATATTAGACTAAAATGAGTATAAATGGACGGATATTCACCACGAGAATTTATATAACCGATCACAATTGCAAGGAAAGAAGAGAGATCTTTAGTTGGAAACTTGAAATTTATTTGAAAGCGGGTTTGGAGCACTTTTCCAAATTTAAAATCATTAAATTTAAAAACTTTACAGAATAAAATTACTTGATTTGAATAGAATTCACAGAAGTGCATGAGTGATAGCAAGTAATTGACTAAAATCATGGAGAATTCATTTGATACAAGTGAACGTGCAATTTGGACCAATGTTTCTAGGGAAGTGACATTATAGGCTCCATTGTCTTTGGACTACATGTCCTCAAGAGTATATTGCCATGATTTATTTTTATATTCCTTTTTTTCTTCTATAATTATGGGATTATTCTCACCACGAATTAATATAGAATGGTACCAACTTGAGTTAGGTAGAAACAGAAGATGCCTAAGGTCTAAGTTGTTCTGTACAAGTAACATGGCAATTGGCAAGGATTTCACTAGTAATAAATATTCATCTTAGGCCCTTAATCTTCCTTTTTTCACTAACCTAATGGCAGACAACCAGAGTCTAAAAATGTTAAGTGCTCTAGTAAGAATCTACACTGAACGTATGATTTTTTTTTATCACACTCCAATTACAGGTTATTGGTTGGATTACTGAACTTCATATACTTTTATTCGATAATAGTTGTGTTCGACTTAATTTTTGCGCATCTTAATTATTTTATATACTCACTTTCGATCAGTAAACACTAACAACTTTTAGCGGCAATAAATATGTACATTATTAAAAAGTTTTAAAGTTTTTATCGATATTAGTTAATTTTTATTGGATCCGATCTCGCTTTAGACTTTAAGGGACATTTACAAAGAGTGTTGATTGCTTCTAAAAAGTCATATTAGCGACAATTAACTATTGACATTAATTAATTATCATTAAAAAATATTTTTGATGTAGTGACTGTACCTAACTGTGCCAACTAAGAGTTAAAGCAAATATGGAAGAAAATTACCTAGTTTTTTTTTCCGTCTTCGTGTATATTTGAATCCAAATTAACCTCCTAGGTATGTTAAACCACATATATATGTTTTGTGTGACATGTTACTGTTAGGAAGATATTTCTCTTGAACTATTAGATAAAATAGTTAGAATCATGTTATTCCCTAGATCAGATTCAAGAATCAGCGGAAAGGTGTTTAATCATGATTCCAACTAAGCAGAAAAGATAAAGCAAGATTAGGCAAAAATTATGTCCTTAATCTATGTTTTAGCATATGCTTTTGGAAAATAATTTCATTTTAAAATTTTCTAAGCCCACAGAAATTATGTTAGAAAAAACAAAGAAGGTGACAGATCAATATAATTTTACATCGGGGATAATTTCCTCTCATTAGGGGCAGAGTTAAAACTTGTGGTACAAATTTAATATTAATTTGTTACAAATTCTATATTTATATCAAAAAAATCATTTAATATGTATGACTAATTTATCAAAAATTTAATAAATTGCGTTTAAAATTTATAAACTCAATATTTTAACATCACCACTCTACCTTTGCTTATTTAACTATATATCTTGATTTGTCATTAACCATTTTCAATAGTATTTGATGTAGAAACTTAGTGGCAGGGGTCACCCAAACCTAAGACAGGCTACAAGATACCTCTACAACTACAAGTACTCTACACTTTTAGACTTAAATGCTCTCTAGACTTGTTCTTTAGAATTCTCCATTTTCTACAATAAAGCTGTAATTTCTATTCACACAAAGGATGGCCAATTTCTGTTGATCCTTTTTATGAAGGGTCCCTACATTCTTGTGCTGTCTATTTCAACATTTTGAACCCCACCAATTTTCCACTAGGCAGTTTTCAGGAGTTCCTTTAATTTGCACTTTTTTCAAGATTCATAGGGAATTTTTGTTGTGTGGGCATTTGGGTTTCTTAAGAGAAAAAAAAAGAAAAATCAATAAAGTTGAAGGAAAAGTAGGGATTTTCTGAATAAATTAAGGCTATTTTATTCTTTAGGAACTATTTTTGTTACTATATGTGTTTATTTATTTGTTCGCACGGAGAATAGCCAGCCTAATAAATTAGCTGCAACTACTTCATTACAGTCTTAAAGTAATACTAGTAGCTTCTAATTTTATTTTTTAGTTGGTGGGGGTGGCGGGAGACTGGTTTCAGGGAAAGGGAAAGGAAAATGCCTCATGAGCATTCGCGTTAACAAAAACAATTTTTAGCAATAATAACTATTCAAATTAGCAAAGACGGCTAAAGTTTTTATCAACATTAGTTACCCTATAATAAAAATAATTTTTAATGGTAATAAATATACACATTAACAAAGAGTGCTAAAGCCTTTACCGATATTAATTAATTGTCATTAGATCTAATGTCACTATAGGCTTTAGAGACATTTACAAAAAATATTAATTGCCTCTAAAAATACGTATTTAGTAACAATTAAACTATACTTCCTCCGTTCCTATTTATTTGTCAAATATTTCCTAAATTGATTTTCCTTTTTACTTGTCAATTTTGACAAATCAAGAAATGATAATTTTTTTCTTATTATTATACCCTCAATTTATTAACATTGAATTAATGTCTTTGAAAAATGTAGTGAGTAAATATGTTGAAAACTCTATCAATTAATAGGGATAAAATGGTAAACTCACTATATCAATAATTGTTTTCTTAATAAGTGTGTCAAGTCAAAATTTGACAAGTAAAATAGAACGGAGAGAGTAGTTGTTAATTAATTGCCGTTAAAGATCATTTATGATGTAGTATTAATTGTCATTGGATCCAACGTCGCTATAGGCTTTAGAGACATTTACAAAGAATGTTAATTGCCTCTGAAAAAATATATTTAGCGATAATCAAGCTATTACCGTTGATCGATTGCCGTTAAAAATCATTTTTGATGTAGTGATTGATCATGTTAGATGTTCGAATAAAATTTTATATTGGTAGCTGAATAAAAAGTATAGTAATAACTGATAAGTTTTTTGGTAAAATTGTACATGTATGGTCTCTATATATAGTGGAGAATATTAAAGAATACTCGGATATTTTAAAAATGTTTTAGCCCAATATTATTTTTTGAAACGGTAGAAAAAATAAGAAAATATGATAAAAAGAGGTGTGTAGTTAAATAATTTTTTCAATATTTTAAAAAATGTTTTAGCCCAATAATTAGTAACCGACCCAATATTGTGAATTTGTGATGGTGTGAGGTCGATCTCAGTGGTTTCATTTTGTGACTATTTCCTACTACTAATAATTTTGGAAAAGTATACACAACATGAAATCAATGAGTTTGGTGGCAACAAATACTCACACATCCTCATTGTTACATTTTTGTGGCGCTATTTCACTTTTTTTAATTTGTTCTATTCTTTTATTATATTTAAGAAAAATAATTTAACTATCAATTTTTATTTTTGCTATAAATAACATGGTTTTATTACCGTAATGTTGTCATGGCATATCTAAAACTTTTTTTTTCATATCTAAGTCTAAAATTCAAAATATCTACAAGCGAAAAGAGCAAATGAAATCCAAAGGTTTGCGTTTAGTTTTGATGTTAATCAAGGATGGATTTAAGTTATTAAGACAAGAGGGGTAATTCTTGCTACACCCTTTATTTCTAACTTTAAGGTATGATATTGAGTGAAGTGGAGCATAGTATATTTTAAGCGCCGAGCGAGAAATGTCTTTCTTTTCTCTCAATTTATTTACTCACCAAAAAAGCAAAAAAAGGTGAGAACTCCTATACAGAGTTTTAAAAAAGATTAAATTAATGTGTCCACTAAACATTACAAAACAAATTATACTATTGGTATAATTTAATGTAATTGGTTTTAGTAAATTAGTTAATAATTTATTTTTAGGATTACAATTAGTACTTACTACTAGAAATGAGCGAAAAGTATGCCTCACGAGTTTCAATTAAGTTAAAATCGAATATATAATTCTGATTAAAAAAAAAAGACTATAATTCTTAGTAAACTTTACCTAAATCCCATAATGAAAAAGTCTAATTACTATACATCCCTCATTGTACCAAAATTACCCGATATCCCTTTTTTTCCAACTTTTCTGATACATTAGTGATGTATCTGATACATCAATTATCTATAGAATAATTAATGAAGATCATCTATTTATGGATAGTATCTTAATATAAGGTATGATTGATTTTTAAATCAATTACTGATCTAATTAATGGGATTAATTTAGTTAAAAAAATAACGGTTGTGTACATGAAGATTCAAGCCAAAAAACAGAGCATAAATTCAAACCTAATTCGATTTCAATCTTTTTTTCAGTTTTGTTGATACATAAGTTATGTATCTGATACATCAACTTTAGATGTAGAATAGCCCTATATGCCGTTCCGAATCTCAATGGGTGGGACGGGATCTTCTTGATGACGTATTTCATTCTCTGCATTGACATGAAAATGGTTAAATACAACTTGAACTTTATACGTAAATACGATGTATCATATGCATTAAAATATTTGATACATGAGATGAGATTCTGATAGATACAGAAGATGTATCAGAACCAGTTATATCTTATAATCTGATACATAAGTGTAGATGTATCAGAATCATTAAAACTTGAAACAATAGAAACTGACACTTAAACATGATGTATCAGAAATAGTAAATATCCAAAAAATTGCATTTGAAAAAGACATTATGTATCTGATACATAAATGTAGATGTATCAGAATCATTAAAACTTGAAACAATAAAAACTGACACTTAAACATGATGTATCAGAAATAGTAAATCTCCAAAAAATTGCATTTGAAAAAGATATTATGTATCTGATACATAAATGTAGATATATCAGAATCATTAAAACTTGAAACAATAGAAACTGACACTTAAACATGATGTATCAGAAATAGTAAATCTCCAAAAAATTGCATTTGAAAAAGACATTATGTATCAGAAGAGATAGCGCTTGATACATGATAATCTGATACATAAATGATATGTATCAGAATCAAAAAACTTTCACAAAATTTTCATTCTAAAAAAAAAACTTAATTGAACCCATACCTTTGGGAGATTAGGGTGTGTTGTAACCCCTTCAATCTTGTTGTCTATTTCTTTGGGTGCATGTTTAACTGTAGCTTTCGACTTCAATTTCTCACGTAGCTTATCCATCACTGCTGGATCGTTACGATGTTTGGATCTAACCTCGTCGTAACCTTCTCAAGATGAATCAGAACCAGGTGAAACAAGAATTTCTTGATTTTTATTGGACTGTTTGAGACCATGAACAGATTCCATATGAATCATTGAAGGTATGAGAAACAAAAATAGAAAGATTTACAGAAGAAAGCAAATGATAATAATTTTAGAAGATTTTTCAAAGATTTACAGAAGAAATCAAAAGATACAAATTTTAGAAGAAATCAGATTGAATGAGGATGAAGTGAAATTCCATATAAGGAAAAATTAAAATATACCTTAGTTGGAACCTTGAAATTGATTAACGGTTGAAGAGGATCGAATTAAGTAGAGCAAATTAGGGCGAGGATGTAGGAGGAAGCGGATGTATCAGTGAGGGAGAGAGAGCTAAATGAAAAAGAGGGATTTTGGAATTTTTTTGATGTAATAGGAAATAAAAGTAAATATAGTAGGGGAATATGTGCAAAAGGGTAATTTACCCTAATTCTTACGGTCTATATGTTGCCCTTCTCAGTCCAATATCATACAAAATGTAATCCACTATTTTCTTAAAATTTAATTTGATTATATTGTAGATAATTTATGTCGCAAGTGTACAAAATAAATTAACTTAAACTCAAAAAATTGTGCTTACAGTTTTATCCTGCACCGTGTAAATGCAATATTTCTTTTTATTTTTCACTCGGTGCCTGATATTCATTTTGAAGTCCGATTAATTTAAATTTACGTAAAAAAATCCACTTTAAAAATAAAACACTCTCTATCAGAATCGACTTCATACCCAAAATTCAAGCCTAATACCTCTGATTAAGTACCACTTCACTGCAACTTTTGGTGGTATGTAAATGTACTCTATTCTAATCCACCTAAGGACCTCTTCTAATTTCTTCCATCCCTATTGTCTATTCGAAACCACTTCAAAAGGAATATTTATATTTAAGAGAAACGGAGAAGCAAACAGAAAGTAAAACGTAGGTAGAATAATATTGTTTCACCTTAAATGGTGGATACTTTATAGGAGTAATTTTATTTTATTTTTAGCTGCAGCTGATTCTTGTTCATGGACAGTACTTTAGCTTTAACTTCGTTGTTTGGTTGAGAAAAAGTTATCCCATGATTAATTATTTTGAATTAGCTATTCTGGTATAAGTTATACTATTATATGGGATAACTTATTCCATCACTATGGTATAAATGGTGGAATAAGTTATTCCAGATTTGGCAACCAAACAACATAACAAAATTTTATCTCTGGACTATTTTTATCTTTTTGCTTTTTGTTGTTTTTTGATCTCTCAACTATTTTTTTTATCCTAACACTATTTTTATCTTTTTGCTTTTTGTTGTTTTTTGATCTCTCAACTATTTTTTTTATCCTAACACTATTTATTTTTATCCCTCGACTAAACGTGTTTATCCAAAGAAGGATTAAAACAAGTACTTAATTAAAACATAACTAGTCTAAGAGGAATTGAGAAACAAATAATTAATTATTCTTCAACTCGAGGCAAGATTTAGGTCGAACGAATAAATTTTCATGGATTTGGTTCTTCCTTTGAATTCAAGTCCTTCGGAAGAAAGCTAAATTTCCATATACTCTATTTCCGTTTTAAGTGTGTCATTTTCACCGGTTATTCTTTTTGGGATATAGCTGTTCAGTAAATGACTTTCCTTCTTTTTATATCATTGTCAATTTATGGATCTTTTTAGACAATGGCCTAAAGATTCCTTTGAGCATTATGAGAAAACATTAGACTATAATTTAAAATTTTGTAAGTTATTATGAATGTTATTATGTTTTTCAAAAGTTTTTCAAAAGGTTAATTTTTCAAAGACTATATTTATATAACTTTTAATGATAGAAACAAGGTCTAATTGTGCCTAATAGGGGGGGGGGGGTGGCATATGCGTAAATCAGGTTTAAAGAGCACGAATATTTTGTATATTTAAAAATAAATTAACTATACATATGTTATCCATAATATAACACTTCTATGGTCATACACTAATATATGTTCTACTTTTGAAAGACCATGTATTATATATATATATATATATATATATATATATATATATATATATATATATAATCTGCTTCGTAATTGAAATAATATAACAAATTACGTCATATAAATTGAAATTGATGGAGTAAATTAAACAGAATGAGAAGGCCTAGTGATAAACCCCATTCAATCTACACCCACTAATAAATTGCAAATGTCGACATATATATAATACATGGTCTTTCAAAAGTAGAACATATATTAGAGTGTGTGACATATAGGCTCCAAAAAGAATGAGTAGAAGGCCTAGTCATAACCCTCATTCAATATACACCCACCAATAAATTGCAAATGTCGACATATATGCTCCAAAAATGCCAGTATACATATTATTATCACGTTGAATTTAATTATTATTCTTTTAGATTCCTCAAGCTAATTAAATCATACTTCCAGATAAAAATGAAAAAAGATTGTTGCTCGTGACTGAATGTGACCTTGTGCTATTTATGATATATTTTTTCAAGATTTTTGATTCCGTATTAGAGATTGACTTTTCAAAAGGATAATGCTACTAGTTTTTGAAATCCACTAGGCACCGGCTTCTAATTTTTTTAAAGTTAGTATTTTAGTGAAGCTTTAGATTTATTAACATGTGATAATTAAGTATGTTTATATACGAAGTATCATTTTTGTATAACACGCAGGAAATAATTTATCAAATACACGTTTTTTTTCCATATATATATATATATTGGTATAATGAAGTCTATCCGATTGCACCGGCCAATAGAAAGTATGTTAAGAATCAACTAACGTGAAATGTTTAATTAATGTGTTGTTTAACAATGTCATTGTTTAATTTAATTATAAGGATTTTTTTTTTTGAAACTCTATCTCTCTGAAAATGCCAGTAGACTAGCTTGTGAAATTGTATGGGATAGTTGTAATTTAAATATATTAACGTGTGACAAACGCATAGTCACTCCATATAACGTGCAGTTTTTTTAGTCAATTAATCTTCTCAGAGACCTATATGTAAAAATATATTAGGAATTTTCAATATTGGATACAATTTTAATCAAAGACAAGCGTATAAAAAGGAGCACGTGAATCCCTGTTGAGAAAAAATTCAGACTAACACAAAAATATATATGGTCAAAATAATATAATAAAATAAAAAAAATAATGACACCAAGAATTTACGTGAAAATCCTTTTAAATAAGGAAAAAACCACAGGCCAAGAAGAGCAACTGATATTACTATATTAAGGAATTTTACACTCGGTAGTACCAAGTACAATACTCAAAAATAACTACCACATATTCAAAATGAATAACACTCTTTTGATCTTCCACCTTACTAAAAAATATCGCTCACACTCTTTTTCTTCACATACTATTTTCTTATAGTTTATGGAATGCCTCACAACTCAAATATTTTTCTCTTTGACTGTGAATTAGATGTATAAAACGAGGAGCTGAAGAGCTCTTTTTATAGGAACTCTTCCTCACCCACCTCGCCACTTTCTTGGACAAATCAAGAGAAGAAGCTGCAATTTGCAATTTGCATATTGCAGTAATATTTGACCAAAAAAAAATGGCCAGCAACTTCTTTTGAAAACAAGGTGGGGACTGGACCCCACAAATCTCCCCCTCCAGTTCCATTTACTAGAAGGAGGTATCTTCGTCTTATCAGAGAGAGTTCATGCCAACAAGCTCTTTGTACAACTTGAACTTGTCTCTTGTTACCACTTTGGTCAACATATCTGCAGGATTCTTATTTGTAAAAAAAAATCAACCTGCATAGATTCATCTATTATATTTTCTCGAATCCAGTGATGTCTCACGTCTATGTGTTTTGTCCTTGCATGGTACATATAGTTCTTGCTTAAGTCTATTGCACTTTGACTGTCATAATAGACGACATACTCCTTCTAATACTAGCCAAGCTCTTGAAGAAATTATTTGAGCCATATCATCTCCTTGCCAGCTTTAGTAGCCGCAATATATTCAGCTTCAGTTGTAGACAATGCAACACACTTCTACAACTTTGACTGCCATGATATAGCCCTCCCCCCCTTCCCCGAAAAAGTAAACAAATATCCAATAGTGGATTTTCTGTTATCAAGGTCACCTACCATATCAACATCTGTATAGCCCTTCAAGATTGGATTTGATCCTCCAAAACACAAACATTTATCTAAGCTTCTTCTCAGATACTTGAGTATCCACTTTATAGCTTCGCAATGTTGTTTTTCTGAATTGTCGAGAAACCTGCTGACAACACCAACTACATCAGCAATATCAAGTCTAGTGCATACCATTGCATACATTAGACTTTCGACGATGGAGGAATATGGAACTTTGGCCATGCTCTCTTTTTCCCCCTAACTGTAGGACACATCTTCTTGCTCAACTTCATATGACTAGCAAGAGGTGTGCTAACAAGCTTAGCACTCTTTATGTTGAAGCGCTATAGTACACATTCAATGTACTTTTCTTGTGACAGATAAATCTTCATTTCATCCCTGAGACGAGTATTTCTCATGCCCAAAATTTGTTTGGCATGACCTAAGTCTTTCATAGAAAAAGACTTGCACAACTCTTTCTTCAACTTGTCAATCTTGGAAGTATTCCTGCCCACAATCAATATATCATCCACATATAGCAAAAGGATGATAAAATCATTGTCAGAAATTTTTTGTACAAATACACAATAATCTAAAGAAGTCTTCTTGTAACCTTGCTCCCCCATAACCGATTTAAACTTCTTGTACCACTATTTAGGAGCTTTTTTTTAACCCGTATAGACTCTTCTTGAGTTTGCACACAAAATTTTCTTTACCATTTACTTTGAAGCCCTTAGATTATTCCATATAAATCTTCTCTTCTAGTCACCATAAAAAAGTCGTCTTCACATCCATCTGCTCAATCTCTAAATTAAGACTAGCATCCAAACTAAGAACTGTACGAATTGAGGACATTTTCACAACAGGAGAAAATATTTTGTCAAAGTCAATACTCTTCCTTTGACCAAATCCTTTTGACAACCAATCTAGCTTTGTACCTAGGATTCAAGCTGTGTTCTTCAACTTTAACTTTAAACACCCACTTGTTCTTCGAAGCTCTCTGCCCTTAGGTAATTTCAAAAACTCATATGTGTGATTCTCATGCAAAGATTTCATCTCATCTTTCATGGCTTCAATCCATTAATCCTTATGCTCATCTTCCATGGCCTCCTCATAATACTCTGGTTCACCCCCATCGGTAAGTTGCACATACTCATTAGGTGAATAGCAAGAGGAAGGAATACACAGTCATGTGAACCTCCTAAGAGGATTATTTGCTTCTTCCACAACTTCATGAGCAGGGGCATCATCAATAACAATATCATTGTTATTATCAATATCAACATGTTGATCTGGGACATGATTCTGGGCATCACCATGATCATTATGCCCATCAAAATCATGCACACTTGTATGAGGTACTTGATCAAGATGGACTACACCATCAGAATTTAAAGATTTTAGCTTTTTCACTTTGTCAGTATCTTCAATGGTTTGATTTTTCATGAAGACGATATCGCGGCTTCTTACAAGCTTATTTTTAGTTCGATCATATAGCTTGTAACCAAATTCATCAAGGCCATATCCAATAAAGATGCACTGCCTTATCTTGACATCTAACTTTGACCTCTCACCTTTCGACACATGTACGAAAGCTTTGCAATCAAATACTCTCAAATGATCATAGAAAATATCATTTTCATACCAAACTTTATTTGGAACATCACTTTGCAAAGCAATAATAAAAGATACGTTAATAACATGTGCACCGGTCAATAAAGCCTCACCCCAAAATGAGGTCGGCAACTTTGCTTCAGAAAGCAAAGATCTAACTCTTTCCATCAAGGTCTTGTTCATCCTCTCTGCTAACCCATTAAGCTGAGGAGTCTTAGGAGGAGTTTTCTGGTGTCTAATACCTTAATGCTTGTAGTATTCGTCAAATGGTCCACAATATTCACCATCATTATCAGTACGAATACATTTCAGTTTCTTTCCAGTTTTTCTTTCAACTGATGCCTGAAACTGCTTAAAGACACCCAACACTTGGTCTTTAGTCTTCACGACATAGACCCAATGTTTTCTCGAGCAATCACCAATGAAAGTGACAAAGTAGAGTGCACCACCTAGAGTCCTTGTCTTCATTGGACCACATAAATCGGAGTGTACCAACTCAAATAATTCTGTCTTTCTTGAACAAGGGTTAGACTTAAAGGAAACTCTATTTTTTTTCCAGTCAAGCAGTGCTCACACTTTTCTAATTTAGGACTTTAGAAATCTGACAACAATTTCTTCTTGGCTAGAACATTAAGTCTTTTCTCACTGATGTGGCTAAGCCTCTTGTGTCATAACATTGAGGAGTTATCGCTCTCAACTGCATTCACCTTATTTGCACAAGTAGAAGCCGCAATCCAGTATAGACCACGACGTTTGTTACCACGAGCCACGACCAAAAAACTCTTGATAAGTTTCCATTTTCCACCGCCATTGGTACTAACATATCTTTCATCATCTAGAACACCAACAGAAATTAGGTGCAGACGAACATCGTGCATTATTTATATTGTTCAAAACTAGTTTAGTTCTAATACTAGTTTCCAAATAAATTGTATCAACACCAACCACCCTAGATACAGTCTGATTATCCATACTAAAGGTTCCAAAGTCACCAAGAGTATAGGAAGAGAAAAATTCCTTCTTGTATGTCACATGAGATGCGGCACTAGTGTCCACAATCCAGATTGACTCATCACAAGCAATATTTATCAGACCTGCATCAAGGACTGTAACAAGATCTTTGGTGGAGACGGTGGCTAGGCAATTTTTATTGCCATATTCTTTATTTTCCTCTTTGTCTTTGTTCTCCCTCTTTAATTTTCGACATAACTTTTTTGTGTGCCCTTTCATGCCACAATGATGACACTCAATATCCATAAGTCTGTCCCTGAATTTTCTCCTCCTATGTTCTCTATTTTGAGAATCACGATTTTTATTTTCCCCCCTGTAGCCAGTTACTAGGACATCCAACGAAGAAGAAGAACCTTGGGATTTTCTTTTCATCTCTTCGCTCAAGACACTATTCTTGGCGGAATCAATAGAGATCACACCATACAGAGTAGAATTTGACAATAAAGTTCTAAATATTTATCAAGAGTCTGGTAGGGAACCAAGTAGAAGCAAGCCTTGAATTTTTTCGTCAAATTTAATGTCCATAGCAGATAACTGATTCATGATTCCCCAAAAATTATTTAGGTGATCTGTCATCGAAGAACCATCATGATATTTTAAACTTAACAATTGGTTTATTAAGAATATTTTGTTGTTTCTAGTATTTCGAGCATACAAGCTTTCAAGATGCTCCCATAGGGTATAATCATGTGTCTCCCGATATGGTTCAATACATTATCGTCAATGCATTGCCTAATAAATTGACACATCTGTCCGTGCTACAAATTTCAATCTTCATTTATTTTATTATTAGGTTTTACAGTGGTAAAGACTGGTTGATAAAAATTCTTGACATAAAACAAGTTTTTTATTTTCCCCTTCCAAATGGCATAATTAACACCATTCAAAAAAATCATTCTACTAGTGTTGGATTCCACCATTCCCCCCCAAATATAACTATAGCAAATCAAAGTAAATTTTTTCTAATGTGAAAGTTCAGACTATGCTGTAACCACAGAGCATACTTAGATAAAACCTTGCTCTAATATCAGTTTGTTGAGAAAAAATGCGGACTAACACAAAAATATATATGGTCAAAATAATAAAATAAAATGAAAAAAATAATGACAGAAAATTTTTACGTGAAAACCCTTTTAAATAAGAAAAAAATTACGGGACAAGAGGAGAAACTGATATTACTATAGTAAAATTTTTTATAATGGGTAGTACCAAGTACAATATTCAAAAATGACTACACATACTAAAAAGAAATAAACTCTTTTGATCTCCTACTTTATTAAAAATATCGCTCACACTCTATTTTTCTTCACAGACTATTTTCTTATAGTCTATTGAATACCTCACATCTAAAATATTTTTCTCTCTGCCTGGAATTGGATGTATAAAATGAGGAGTTGAAGAACTCCTTTTATAAGAACTCTTCCTCACCCACCTCGCCACTTTCTTTTACAAATCAAGAGAAAGAGCTGCAATTTGCAAATTGCAGTAATATTTGACCAAAAAAAAATGGCCAGTAGCCTCTTTTGAAAACAATGTGAGGACTGGATCCTACAATTCCACGGAAACAAATACTCAACCTCAACTTTTTAAGGTGTTGTTTGGCCCATGTTCCCAAATATTCTTGGCAAGTTATTCTTAGGTGAAGTTTCACCATGCGTTTGGCCACAAATTTTTTAAAGTTTTTTTGTGAAGTTTCAAAAAATACTATTTGGTACCTGTAAGTTCTAAAAATTATTAAAAATACCCATAAGTTTGTGTTATCATTTTATAATGAACATCTTCCGTTAAAAAACAACCTTATAATATAATTGATAACAATAAAAAACAACAAAAATAATAATACGAGCAAGAGCAATACATTAATCGAATTAAAAATAAAATGTTCTTTTTTCCAATCTTGTCACTCAAACTAATCTTTTTCGGAGGATGTAATAACAAACTATTCTTTTAAAAAATCTTCTCACATTGTACAAACAATCTCTTTCCGACAAACTTTTATCAACAATCATATCATCACTTTCATACTCAATGAATATTCCATCACTACTTTGATTTTCATGCAAAAAAATATGTACTACGACACAAACAACTACTATTTTCACCTACAAGGTCTAAGTCATAGTTATTCATGCCTTGTCGTAGTATTCTGAATCTACTTTTTCACCCACCAAATGTTCTTTCAGTTATATTACGCAAAGAGGCATGTCTATAATTAAATAGCTCCTTGCCATTCTTAGGTTCTCTTTCACTTCCCCTGTATTCTTGCAAATGATATCACACTCCTTTATATGGAACTAGAAATCCTTTTGTGTTTTTTAGACCGGCGTTAACAACGTAATATTTTTCTATAAAAAAATTAAAATTGTAATTTAGATCATGCTATATGCTTCTTCTTGATTTCTTCCTTTCTAAAATACTATCAAAAATGAAATTACTAATTTACATACCATGTGGTGGAAACGAAAAGTTAGCCGATGAGTCAAGAATTGCATTCTCAAGCACTTTACTATCATGGACAGTATCCTCCCAACCTGCTGCAACAAAGGTGAACCTCAATCACTTGCACATAAAATATTTTGTGAAGTATTTTCTTTGCGGTTACGATATGTCTATTGCCTATTTCTTGGGAACTACCCTTGAATATATGTTCCATCAGTTGCTCCAATACAGTCCTATAAAAAGGCTAATACAAATATCACCAAATGTAAGGGAGCTCTATTAAAGAATATTACTTATAATTATTTTTAGAAATTAGTTGATAGAAATTTTCGAAAAATCATTTTACCTTAAACCAAAGCCAAAAACGGTTGTTTTGTCGAATCTTTGGATGTACACCAGTTATATTTAATAGTGTTGGTTGGCCATATTAATGGAGTAAGTTGATAGATAAATATTTAATTAGTTGGAAATAATAAATAATGGTGTTTTTATAAAATATAAAAGTTTGGGGTAGTTTTTAAATTCTTAAAACTTCTCAAGTTCTAGTTTTTTCTAGAACTTGGGAACTTGCGATTTTTACCAAATATATTTTTCAAGTAATGACAAATTATATGGACAAACGCTAATTTCTAAAAAAAATTCAAGTTTTTCTCAAAAATTACTTGAAGCCAAACGCTTACTGAGCATTGATGCATCGTAATTATGGTAGAAAAATGCGTAAAGCACCGATGGAATGTGGATATCTATAAACAACCCAATATGCTATGACAAATTTTCTTTTAAAAGAAGAAATTAAGCCCTAATATTTTAAGAACACATTCGATTTCTTAATAGCCAGATACTTCTAATGGTAAAGTTATGCTTTCACACTACAATAAAAATAACTTTTAGCAGCAATAAATATGCACATTAACAAAGAGTGCTAAAACCTTACTGGCATTAGTTAATTGCCATTAGATCCGATATCGCTATAGGCTTTAACGACATTTACAAAGAATGTTAATTGCCTTTAAAAAAATATTTTTAGTGACAATTAAGCTATTGTCATTAATTAATTACCGCTAAAGATAATTTTTGGTGTAATATCATTTGTATTCGTGGTTGTAAAATCAGCAACAGAAACATACTCCGCTCATTCTGCCTATTTATTAGTTCAGTCCAATCTATTTAGCTCATAAAAAATTAGGCTGATAATTGATACAATGTAGTTCAAATTGACTCGTGAAAAATCTTGTCAAAATATATTCAAACAGACAACTTCTTTTATTCGATATATTATATATAGACATAATAAAGAAAATAATAGTTTAATTAGGTATTAAAAAGTTATAAAAAGAAGAAATAAATTAATTAAAACTTAGGAAGAATTGAGTCACGAGTTGAATTATGACCTGCATTTTAGTCCATATCAATCCAAGTAACTTTTAGGCGGATCAATATATAATCCGTTCATTTATTAACTCAACTCATTTTTATCCACCAAAATTCGACTCCGTTTGATTCCTCTAATTGTAACTTAGGCTACAATCTGTTGAATATGAAATAATAGACTAATTTGACTAGAAAAGAGAGACCTTTATAATATCCAGATCAATAATAAGTTCCATTTGCGTTTTAGTTATTAGTTCATGTGCAAATGGAGTCAACAATTTACACTATCACGAGCTGAATTAGAGACATTTCTAACAAATAAAGCCATGCATCAAATAAAAGTAAATAAAAACACACACCTTGCCTTAAGGAAAAATCGATATGTTAGGAATTATATATAGCTTATATTAGAAGTTTTATAAGATAAGTTGAAGAATATTCTTGGAGAATAACTCGTTCTTATCCAGCTCTAATTTGCTGGCTACCGTCTTGGATAACATATCCTAATATATAGTGAACATTAAAAATATTTGCGACACGATAATGTTTTATTTAAAAACCTTAAAAGAGTATAACAAGTCTATTATGTAAATTAAAGCATATATATATATATATATATATGCGCAGACATGTCCAATTGTTGGATAAAACAGATTTACTGTTAAAAGTAGATATGGTTGTTTGACTTTATTTGCATATTATTAGATATATTTTTTTACTCTATATATCCATCATAATCACCAAGATCTCATAATAATGCAAAAGTTATTTT
Source organism: Solanum dulcamara (assembly GCF_947179165.1). NCBI lineage: Eukaryota > Viridiplantae > Streptophyta > Magnoliopsida > Solanales > Solanaceae > Solanum > Solanum dulcamara. The sequence continues at coordinate 8,892,440 of NC_077240.1, read as the reverse complement.
GTGAATGTGATGGCCGTTTCAAGTTCTCATTTATCTTTCATCACTTTTAATTTCTTCGAATCTTACAAGCTGGACACGTACCCCACCAAAATCATTCTCAACTTTCTATCATTCGAAACAATCATATACACACACAAACACACAGACAATGCATATATATTTTTTAAATTAATTGGTATCTCAAAAGAAAGTATCCTCGTGCACAAGGTCAGTTGGGTTGCAAGGAAAAATGTTGTAAACCAAAGCTGACTCTATGAAAGGCCTAATCCAAGTCACCTAATTGGAAAGTTAGTGTTAGCTAGCCGTAAATCCAATACCTATATAAACATGGTATTTTGGAGAGCTAATTACAAAAAATTTAAAGTCCTTCTTTCTCCTATCTCTTCTAAGTTGGGTTTCTCTCTAGAGATTTTGTTAATTATGTCCCCAGTTTATACAACTGGACAATTGTTGAATTCTATAGATACACACCATGCAACTAATATCTTTAAGAACAGTATCTTTAACAGATCTCAAGTTAAATCATATTCTCCATATTTTCTATATATATATATGCGCGCGACAGAATGTCTTAACTAGAAAATATTGGTTATGATGTTGAATAAAGTGATTAAATCTATTGAAAATAAAGCAGAATAGAGTAGGTAGTGAGAATAGTGAATAGTGTGAGATGGATCAATTTGCACTTTGCATAGAAGTGTTGAATTTCAGAGGCAGACAAGTAATAATGGTACGGTGGGTCATTGTGTAAGCTTTCAATTTAGTGGCATACATTCAAAGGAAGAGGAAAAATAGGAGCAAGCCAGGAATATGCCACTTTGGTTTTCTTCTTCCTCTTTTTATTGGGAATCCAATACACTTTAATTTCTTCCAAGAAGAAGGGTGGTCATTTCTTGTTCCTATTCTTGTGCATGCTATATAGGACACATTTATAGTTTTGTTCTAAAGAGTGTCGTTCCTAACAACTAGAATCTTAATAAATTTGTCCTTTTGCAATTTCACCAAACACTCCATCCATTTCTTGCAATTTCTTCTGGTTGTTGTTATTTCAAAAATAATTTTTTCACTTTTACTAATCAATTCAATATTATTATTCATTTTCTTCACTTTTATTTGTCACATTTGAACTTAACACACTCATTACAAAAACAATGATTGATATGACTATTTTACCATATTACCTCTATTAATTAATTCTTTTCGTGATATGTTAAAAATGATAAGTAAAAGTGAACCAAAAGAGTATGTTTTTCCCCATGTTTTACCCTTTTAGTGCAATATATTTTTTGGTGTTTGATAGTGAGAAAAAAGTTATTCCAAAAATAGTTGTGCATAATTGTGGTGCCAAACATTATGGGGATGAGGGTGGGGCGGCGTAGGGCTGCAATTTGTTGTAGGAAGAGACAATCAATTGTGAAATGTTACTACCAAATTTATTTTTTCTTTTTCTAACAGGAAAGTTGTTTTTCTTTATTTTAAGGAATTTAACTTATTTCTCAAAAACAATTTAACGAACCAAATATATTCAAAAAAAATTAAAAATATTTTTCACCATACCGAACAAGACTTTAAAGTATTTCTTTCTATGACGACACTATGATATTAGGTGCAAGTGAGCGTGCAAAATCACTCCACAGGATCTTACCGCTATTTCTTTGATGTTCTTTTCGTCCTCTAATTATGGGAATCAATATTCTTTCAGCCAAATCAGAACGCATGCAAGGTGCAGCTTGCATGAGTTAGGCTCAAATAGAAGATGCCCTAGGTCTATATATTTCCGTATATATTGATCTTTGGTCCCTACTCTTTCTTTTTTTACTAACTTAAATACACCCGACGGAGGGCGGGTCAAACATAATGGACAGCTTCTTGGTTGACAAATTTACGAAGATGAAGTGTACATGACATTTTAGGCGAACCACACATCAGAATAGGAGAATAAAATAGAAAGTTATAATATAATTAGATATAACACTAATTCACATGATACGCGTGCTAATATAATTCAACGTGGAATATATGTATCATGAGTTTGAATGGAGGGCATAAACATGACTAATTAGGTGTAAACGTTTTTACTCTTCCTCTTGGAAATTGTACTATTAATTAAGCGTATTTGTAAATAAATAATTTCTTAGTTAGCGATTTGATTACGACAATTTTGCTATACTGTCATGTGTCTATATACAAAAGTTTAACTAATTAAGAGTACTTATTAACTTTGGGCAGGTGAAAATAATTTGAATTAATACATTAAATAAGAGAATCACTCACCAACAAAATTTGTATGAATTAGACGAATCATATTTTGAGCTAATTTTAGTATCCCATTGTTTTCTAAATCAAGTTCAATAATTGGAGAAACGTGATCATGAAATTTTTTGTTTAGTCTTTTTTTTGGGTGGGATTGGGGTTGGGGAATACATACACAGAGATTTGAACTCCCATTATAAGGGTACCCCACAGTCCCACTATTGGCAGAAAAAAATTAAAGGTGCCAGTATTTACGTGTAACAGACACATGTTTGGATTAAAATATACACAATTTGGAAGGGGTTGATTCATTGGTTCTCTAGTCTCTAGCTCACTCATTTAGATTATATATTCATTCCTGTCACACATCATTTTCATTTGATGCAGAAAGATAGTGGCATAATTCACTTAAACAAAAGAATAAAGATACAGGCTAGAAGATACCTCTACAAGTATTATACTTTAGACTTTGCTATATATAGTTTTTTTTTCTTTTTCTTGAGTTATACTCTTTTGTCTTAATCACCATTCATTGCTGAGATTGATTTGTCCATTTCTATTGATCCCTTTTTCGAGGGTCTCTAATTTCTTTATGTGCTGTTTGAACTTTGAAGCACACCATATTCCCCCCCCCCCCCCCCCGCCCCCTTCCATTCAATAATTTAGTTTCAAGGGTTTGTTTTTTTTGTCCAAGATTCATATGGGAAATTTCGTTATGGACTTTTCAATTTGTTCAGACGACTGAATAGTAGTAAGAGTTTCACTTGGAAGCACTTTAATTATATATATATATTCGAATGATGTGTTGTTGAAAGACCTTTATTGTCCTTAACGAGTGAGAATCGATAGAATATTGGAGTTCTTCACAAATTTTGAAGCAAAGAAATAAAAAAGAAATCTCTATGACCTACTTGTTTTGAGACACTATATCTGATGGGTCGATCCTTATAACAAAAAAGGAATTCATAAAAACTTATATATTAAAAACATGTCGAAAATAAAGGGCAAAAATTATTGTAACGATCCTTGATTTTCGCCAAAAACTGAGATCACGATCAGGGGCGGCTCAACATAATTGGAGGCGTAAAGCGAAATTTCGGTTAGAGGCCTAAAATATAAGCAAACTTCATATGTATTTATTTAAAATTGATTTTTCTAACCGTTTAGATTCAAATTATTACTTAGTATTTTTTTTATAAATGACTTCTTCGAATATTTTTTGTTAAAATTTTTTTATTAATTTTACGTAATATTTTATCAATTCAATGTTGAATACTATTTATAAGTAATAATTTGGCATAATCTATAAGAAATAAGTTGATAAACTTTAAATAAATATAAGAGTTAGAACCACAGAATCTGACGCAAGAAGTTGACAACTTGGTATACCCTACTTTTGATATGTTTGTTGTAATGCTAGAAAATTTAAGAAGTAATAAAAAAAAAGAATGTGCAATTTGCTTTGTTCAATACTTTTCGACTATTGATTCATATATTTGACAGATTATTACGCTAACTTATAAAAATATTGAAGAAAGTGTTATGATGGAAGGACGCAAACCCAAAAACAGAGAAAATAAATAACACCAAATTTAACGTGGAAAAACCTTTCAAATCAAAGGTAACAACCACGGGATCTTCAAAATCTGAATTGCTCCACTATAACAATAAGAGGGTTACAAATATTCTCCTAAATGGCTACACAACAATTGCCAAGTAAGGAGAAGCAATAGCTATACCAACAAAAGTAATAGGAAGAAAATCACCCAAAATAGAGCTACTGTTCGGGACCTAAAATAGGATGTTGCTGACGTTCAAATACGATCTCCACCGTTCAAATCAAACACTAAGATGTTAGAAACACTCAGTAAATATTTCAGCCCGATCCAATGGTTAATGAATAAGCAAACACAATTTGAAGGTTGCTGATCGGAGAGGCAAAACTCTTGCGGAAAACACTCTTTTCTTGTCTCTTCTCTCTTGTTGAAAGCTCTCTCAAAAACCTCTCTTATGTGCCTAATGTCTCTCAAAGACACTACCAATGAGCAATTACATAATTCTCTCAAATTATCCTATTTATAGAGTGGTACTTTTTCCTAAAGCCAAAACCAACTCCAATTAGGATTATAATTCCAATCCTTTTCCAAGTAGAATTGGAAACCAAATTAGGAGAATTATTTCAATCCTTTTCCAAATAGAATTGGAAACCACATTAGGAGAATTATTCAAATCCTTTTACAAATAGGATTAGGCCATGGGCCTTTGGCTGGAACATGGGTCATAGCTCAATAAACTCCCCCTCCAGCCAAAGGGCCAAATGGGTTTCAAGTGGAGGAACTCTTGACAGGCTTCATGCCTGCCGCTGTTCTACAAAACTCATATTTTTCTGCAATCACCACTTTAGTAAGCATATCTGAAGGATTTTCATGAGTGTGTATCTTCTCAACCTCAAATAATTTCTCTTCCACGGCCATTCTAATCCAATGATACTTTCTACTAATATGCTTGGACTTACAATGAAAGGTGGAGTGCTTGGTGAGATAAATAGCACTTTGATTATCACAGAATAAGACGAACCTTGACTGTTCAAAGTCAAGATCTTTCATAAATTCCTTTATCCAAAGTAATTCTTTGGCACCTTCAGTGATAGCAATATATTCGGCTTCTGTGGTGGATAGAGCTATGCACTTCTGTAGTTTAGATTGCCAGGAAATAGCTCCCCCTGCAAAAGTGATCAAATAACCAGAAGTGGATTTTGAATTGTCAAGATTGCCTCCCAAATCAGAGTCTGTGTAGCATACAAGTTCAGGCTTGCCACTACCAAAGCACAACTCCATATCTGAAGTGCCCTTCAAATATCTTAGTATCCATTTCACTGCATTCCAGTGTTCTTTTCCAGGATTAGAAAGAAATCTGCTAACAGTACCAACAACATGTGCAATATCTGGCCTAGTGCAAAGCATAGCATACATCAGACTACCAACTGCAGAAAAGTATGGAATACATGACATCTCCTTCTTCTCTTCATTAGTAGATGGACTCTGGATCGTACTCAACTTAAAATGTTTAGCAAGAGGAGTACTAACCACTTTTGCTTCTGTCATATTGAATCTCTTGAGTACCTTCTCAATGTACTGCTTTTGGGATAATGATAACTCCTTCTTCTTTCTGTCTCGATGAATTTGTATGCCTAAAATTTTCTTTGCTGGCCCCAAGTCCTTCATTGCAAATGATTTGCTCAACTCCTTCTTAAGGAATACAATTCTAGATTTATTTCTGCCAACAATCAGCATATCATCCACATAAAGTAGTAAGATAATAAAATCATCATCAAAGAACTTCTGAAAGAATACACAATGATCTGAAGAAGTTTTCTTGTATCCTTGATTTTCGATGACAGATTCAAACTTTAAGTACCACTGCCTTGGAGCTTGTTTCAAGCCGTACAAGCTCTTTCTTAATTTGCAGACATAGTTTTCTTTTCCTTTATCCACGAAACCTTCAGGCTGGTCCATATAAATTTCTTCTTCTAAATCACCATGAAGAAAAGCAGTCTTGACATCCATCTGCTCAATCTCTAAATCTAGACTTGCAGCTAAGCCTAGAACCATGCGAATAGAAAACACTTTCACAACAGGAGAGAAAATTTCATCAAAGTCAACACTCTTTCTCTGGCCAAAACCTTTGACAACTAACCTCGCTTTATATCTAGGTGCAGATATATGTTGCTCTTGCTTTACTCTGAAGATCCATTTATTTGTCAAAGCTTTCTTACCTTTCGGTAACTCCACTAACTCATATGTGCCATTCTCATGAAGTGACTTCATCTCATCTTCTATGGCTTCTATCCACTTATCTCTATGAGTATCTAGCATGACTTCATCATAATCTTCAGGTTCTCCCATATCAGTCAAAAGTATATATTCATTAGGAGAATAACGTGTTGACTTTAGCTTCTCCCTAGTAGATCTTCTAAAAGAGGTTTCTGGAGCATCTGGAGTAGTCATTTGAACATGATTTAGTGGATGATCAATCATTACTAGGAGCATCTTCAAGTTCTACACTCTGATGATCATTCTGATCTTGATCCCCATCGACATTTGTATCTTGGATTCCTTCATGTGCAAAAGATGTGTCAGTACTAGAAACTGGATCAACATCAACGAAGCTCTCATCAATCTGAGAATCTATTTTCTCAGTCTTGTTAATATCTTTAATTGTTTGGTCTTTAAAGAACACAGCATCACGATTTCTGATAAGCTTTTTATCAATCAGATCATAAAAGCGATATCCAAACTCATCTTGACCATAACCAATGAAGATGCACTGCTTCATTTTAACGTCTAGTTTTGATCTCTCATCTTTTGGAACATGCACACAAACTTTACACCCAAAGACTTTCAAGTGATCATAGGAGACATCCTTTGCAAACCAAACTCTATTTGGAACATCACCATCCAAAACAACAGTGGGAGACAAATTGATAACATAAGCAATGGTATTAAGCGCTTCCGCCCAAAAGGAATTTGGAAGTTTAGCCTCTGAAAGCACATATCTAACTCTCTCAACAAGAGTTCTATTCATCTTTTCTGCCAAGCCATTCAATTGAGGCGTCTTAGGATGAGTCTTCTGATGATGAATTCTTTGCACTTTGCAGTAGTTGTCAAAGGGACCAATATACTCACCACCATTATCAGTGCGAATACATTTTAATTTCTTTCCAGTTTGTCTCTCAGATAAGGCTTGAAACTCCTTAAACACATCAAGTACTTGATCTTTAGATTTTAAAAGATATACCCACAACTTGCGAGAATGATCATCAATAAAAGTTGCAAAGTAAAGTGCACCACCTTTTGATTTTACTTTAAAAGGACCACACAGGTCAGAGTGTACTAGCTCTAGTAGTTCAGACTTTCTTGAAGGAGGATTACTGTGAAAAGAAACTATTTTCTGTTTCCCAGCTAAGCAATGAACACATCTTTTCATCTTTGCTTGTTTTACACCAGCAATCAAATTCTTCTTAGCCAAATATGTGATCCCCCTCTCGCTCATATGACTGAGTCTCTTGTGCCATAATTCTGACAAAGTCTCACTTTCTACCAAATTTATAGAGTCCTCAAGAATTGATCCTTGTGTCACATATAAATTTGAATGCTTTCTTTCGCGAGCTACAATCAATGAGCCTCTGGTGAGCTTCCATTGGCCATTGAACAAGTCATTATGGTAGCCATCATCATCCAGTTGTCCTACAGAGATCAAATTCAAAGAAATGTCTGGAGCGTGCTTGACATTCTGAAGGACTAACGTTGTGTCAAGATTGGTCTTCAAACAAACCGTGCCAACACCAAGTACCTTAACTTCACCAGCATTACCCATCTTTAACACGCCGGAATTAACAGGAGTATAAGATGAAAAGAAGTCTTTCCTCGGTGTGACATGCGATGTAGCTCCAGAATCTACTATCCAACTTGTATCTTGAGATACAAAATTGATGACGTTTTTATCACAAGCAAATAAAAGGTCATCTCGGACAACAACAACAACATTGTCTCCATTATTTTCTTCTTTTTTTTCCTTCTCTAAGCTCTTGCTTCAACTGATTGTAAAATCTTTTAATATGTCCTTTATTTCCAAAATAATGACATGAAATATTTTGATACCTGGATCTTGACTTGCTTCTACCTTTACCTCTACTTCTCGAACCTCTTGTTTTACCTCTCCCTCGATCTTCTGTAAAGAGAACATCTGAATGTGAGGATGTGTCTTGAGATCTTCTTTTGACTTCTTCATTCAACACACCATTTTTTGCATATTCCATAGTAACCTTACCACCGAGAGCAGAATTTATTAAAGAAACTCGAAGAGTTTTCCAAGAATCTGGTAGAGTATTAAGAAGCCAAAGCCCTTGTATTTCATCATCAAAATTGACACTCATTTCTGACAACTGATCAAGAACACCTTGAAAATCATTTATATGATCAAGAATAGGACTGCCCTCCTTGTATTTAAAGGTCATCAATTGCTTTAGCAAAAATAACTTGTTATTGCCAGTTTTTGAAGCGTAAAGCATCTCCAATTTTTCCCACAATGTTCTAGCATGTGTCTCATTCACAATATGGTTGCGAACATTATCTTCAACCCATTGACTTATATATCCACATACTTGTTGGTGCTCAAAATCTCAATTTTCATCTGTCACATTCTTGGGTTTATGAGCAACAAAAACGGGAAGATGTATCTTTTTCACGAACAGTAAATCTTTCATCTTGCTCTTCCATATGTTGTAGTTACTACCATTTAAACACACCATCTTGCTCATATTACCCTCCATCAAAAAATCCTTGATAGACAACCAAAGCTTTGATACCACTTGTTATGATGGAAGGACGCAAACTCAAAAACAGAGAAAATAAATAACACCAAATTTAATGTGGAAAAACCTTTCAAATCAAAGGTAACAACCACGGGATCTTCAAAATCTGAATTGCTCCACTATAACAATAAGAGGGTTACAAATATTCTCCTAAATGGCTACACAACAATTGCCAAGTAAGGAGAAGCAATAGCTATACCAACAAAAGTAATAGGAAGAAAATCACCCAAAATAGAGGTACTGTTCGGGACCTAAAATAGGATGTTGCTGACGTTCAAATACGATCTCCACCGTTCAAATCAAACACTAAGATGTTAGAAACACTCAGTAAATATTTCAGCCCGATCCAATGGTTAATGAATCAGCAAACACAATTTGAAGGTTGCTGATCGGAGAGGCAAAACTCTTGCGGAAAGCACTCTTTTCTTGTCTCTTCTCTCTTGTTGAAAGCTCTCTCAAAAACCTCTCTTATGTGCCTAATGTCTCTCAAAGACACTACCAATGAGCAATTACATAATTCTCTCAAATTATCCTATTTATAGAGTGGTACTTTTTCCTAAAGCCAAAACCAACTCCAATTAGGATTATAATTCCAATCCTTTTCCAAGTAGAATTGGAAACCAAATTAGGAGAATTATTCCAATCCTTTTCCAAATAGAATTGGAAACCACATTAGGAGAATTATTCAAATCCTTTTACAAATAGGATTAGGCCATGGGCCTTTGGCTGGAACATGGGTCATAGCCCAACAGAAAGAGAGTGCAAAAAGAGTTTAAAAAAAAGAAGATAAATAATTTGAGTACTCTAACTTATCAAAATTTGAAGAGAGTGATTATATTCCATATGAGATGAGCTCACCTCACAGGACATTTTCACATGTTTATTTATTTAATTAAAAAAAAGAATGTGAGTGTTAGCGAAGAGAATGTAAGAAGGCAAAATAAAGTTTTCTTGATTTCATTTTTTTGAATGGTGTTAAAGGAAAATAAAATAATATAATTTTTTAAAAATATATATATATATATATATATATATATATTTTATTATAAATAATTATTTTTTCCTAAAAAAAATAACACATAATTTGTTCTTGATAAAAATTTGAGGGCCCCCATAAATTGGGGGCCTAAGACATATGCCTTAATTTTTGAAGGCAAGAGCCGATCCTGATTCCGACGACGTGGGAGTAAGGTGGGTCGGTTTAAAAATATGGACGGAATGCATAGGTTTGAACCAAGGGACATTCCTCGTGTTCACTTAAATTCAATTAGGACCTGATATCATAATAAAATATTAATCCCATAATAATTAGACTATGTCCATGAGATTTGATTAAAAAAAAGGTGCATAGAGGCTATTACATTTTTATTGAATAAATTATGTTATTAGGTATATGATGAAACAAAAGATCAAGGAAATAAAGAAGAATACATCAAAATACATGCAAGATATACCAAATATTAGTAATTGCCTTTTGATGTAAGTGAATGAAACAAAAAGATCAAAAAATAATGTAATGGATAGTGAAACAATTTAATTATATATTGATCACTTGTATTCTCATTTTCTAATTTCTTCTTTGTCATAATTTCCTGCAGGATGATCCATAAGAAAGATGCATGACGCATAGAGGAAGGTAAGACTTGTCTAGAATTTCCATAGTACATGGAATGTACATAATAGTTTGATGTTTCTGTAATTACATTTTATATATATTACAAGAATATTTAGTGTAATGTACCCTAGTTTCTTCATTCCTGTTTCTTGGGTATCCCTCAAGCATGTCTTTAATTGTGACTTTAAAACGTTATAAAAAAAACTTAGGTAAGATTCTTATAACATTTAACTAGTGTTATAATATTTATATTGGGACCTCAATTAATTTGAATTCACGGTGTATAAGATTTATTTATAAGGGAAGGGCCTCCTAATAGAGTAGATTTTTTCATACCCAAGACTCATGATCCAAGACCTCTCGTTACATAACATTGTTTGGTCACCTTTAGCGGTGGCTAATTCATATATGACTCTTTTGTTTACTGTAATTTTTTTTTTAATTTCTCATTGTTTGTCCGATATGATCTATACTGGAGCCCGATTAAATTCGGATTCATTCCGGGCAGTCCCATGTTTATTGTAGCTTATTCCTTCTTTGCACATTACTGGCTTAACTCCTGCTTCAAGGGCTTGCCCCAAATAAGAATTTAAACTAGTACTGTAATTTACTAAATACAGCTAAACAAAGAGAATATATATAAAAGGTACATTTTAGTTGATTAATATTCTTCAACTCCAAACAATAATCAAGTTGACGCTCTTCAATTGAATTGGAGCCTTAAAGAAATCAGAATTTTTACATAAAGAGAATTTGATCAGTCAATGGGAATCCGTAGAGCCTCGTTAGCCTCTATTGATTCAATCCAGACCTGATCATGACACATCCCTTCACTAACTAATTGCACGTGGTTTACTATAATTAGTAACAACATAAAGTTTGCAGGGATGTCACAAAGGAGTTTTAATTTGGTCAAGAATATTTTATGGGTCAAAAAGGCTAAGTAAAAACATATATATGTCATGAATCAATTCATTTAAAAGTTGTTCGTTCAAATATGTGTTGAGTAGTGAGTAGAAATTAAAAGTTGTAATATGTGTTGAGTAGAAATTAAGGGTGTAAAATTAATTCATGAAAATATAATATATCTAATTTATTTAATTTTGGATTGATTAATAATTTATTTATTAATTTAATTTATTGAAAAATTGGATTGAATTGAATATAATTCAAATTGATTCATGAAAAATTTTAGCAAATTATTTAACCAATTTTAATCCACCACCATTTTAGCCTAAGTAGCATTTCGGGGGTTAATGACTTGTACGCCCATCTATTAACTTCCTCGACACACATTTGACCATCCTGAACTTCATGGTTACACATGTCAAATAAGTGAGTTAGACTGAATTTAGGCGTATTAAAATGAATTGAGTTAACAATTTCCAAGCTTGAGAGTTACCTATAAACCCATTTCTTACCAACAAAATGTTTTCTTGAGCAGTATTTAGCGGTTAAAAAAATCGGCTCATAAGGATTTCTTCACCCTGAATTGCCACCATCTTTTCATCTTTCTGAGACCTATACCATCTTCATTTTTAGGAAAACAAATTCGCTCAATTTTTATTAGGTTTTAATTACTTTATTTATTTATTTTATAATTTTTTACTGTCTAATAAAAATGTTTTTTATTATGCTATATATAATCTAATCTCTCTCTCTATTTCATATTAGTTGAATTTCTAAGATACATTCAAGGACAAAATTTGAACCATATTTTTCTTTATTACCCTTTTGTTTAATCAACCTCATAAAGAAGATTATAAATACAAAGAGTCATTTATTGGAGTATAACTTTGTAAGTAGCGTAGTTTAACTCATAGAAAATTACAAAACTTCATTAATGGAAAGAGTAAACATGGAAAAAGTTTCAAACATTTCTGTTGAACTTTGAATAATTCAACTATTTTGAACAATGAAAAAAATTCTAGAAATTCAATTAATATGGAATAGAGAGAGTATCAAATAAAAAAAAATTAAAAACATTTTAACAAAATTTGTCGTTGATCAATTTGGACTAAATATCACCTTAATTTTTTATAAATTAAAATAAATTAAGTTAATAAATGACATTACTATTTGGATAGTGGATTGTGAAAGATATACTCGTTGTGTTCATACTCTTTTATTCCTTTCTAGTCCACAAGTTAATTGGGTTCATCAATCGTTGGACAAGTTGAGTGCATAATCTTAATTAGTCTAATTTTAACCCCACTGAGAAATTCATCCTGCTAATGGAATATTCGTTTTTTTCCTTAGTGACAAATAGCTCAGAATAAGTTTCTAAACGACATTAATTTGACCATCTCACTTGCACTACTTAAATAAGAGGAATGTATTGGAAAGGGACTAATGATATTTTGTAAAGAGAGGATTGAAATGTCATAATATAATACTGTTCGATTAACAAAGTATTTTTGTCTGCGGCTTATCGATCGGTTAATATTTTTTTCTAATTACAACATATGATTGTAATATTATCTTTTTATAATTTTTTAAGGACATTTAAGAAAATTGTGGGCTCGAAATTAAATTATATTTTATGTAAATAATTTATTATGTACTCATCTTACTTTCTGTTTATTGCATGTTCATGTTTGAACAAGAATTTGTGCCTAATAATTTTATAAAAGTGTATTCTGTATTTAAACCTGACGGAGAATTCGAATCACTGGGCAATTAACTCGTGATGTTATATAAGTACTTTTGTACAACAAGTGCGAATAAATTACAACTGTCAAAATTGACACACTTTTATTTATTTATTTTGCTAAATACAATCTAGAAAAAAGAAGGAATTTACTCACCATAAATAAAAACCATGTAATAAGAAAAGTCTTGAGAAGAATTCATTTATATCCATCGTGGCAGATTGAGAAAATAACAAAAATAATAACGACATAAGTAAAAAACAAGCAGAAAATAAATCTAAGGATAGAAATTATTAGGCCACACATTAGTATTTTGATGATCATTAAAATTGGGCAAAATCATCTCATCTGCATGTCCATAACCAATATGCTGATCACTTGTGTTGCTATTCATCCAATCACTAAACCACTCTGTTTGTGTCCTCTGCATCCCATCCAATCCCAATTCCACAACAGCAGGCTTTTGCGGAGCAACGGCCTGCGATGCTGCAGCAACAGAAGAAGAAGAAGAAGTCGAAGCCCCCTTTTTAACTGCCTCAATCCTCTTATAAACCTCCTTCAAGTTCTGATCAATAACCCATCCAAGATCATTCAAATCTCCCAAATTCAAATTCTGTAGCCCTTTTCCAGTCAAGCCCTGATACATAATTTCAGTCATTTCCTTCTCTCTGTTCTCCTTGCTCTGTTTCTTCAGTTGTTCGCTCGCTTTAGCAATCCTCTGCCTTATGAAACTCTCTTGATTCACCATCTTCTTGCTCTGTTCCATCTCAGGCATCCTTTTGAACTCAGCGAGCACGCGTTGAGCTCCAATGGTGTTTGGCCACACTTCTGGTGAGGTGTCATAAGGGCTATATATAATAGCACAAGCATCAATCCCACAAAGGGTGCTCAATTCACTCACCTTCTTCATCAGACCCTTCTTCCTTTTCTTGAATGTTGCTTTTCTTGCCGAGTCATTAGTGATGAACGCTAATTTCACTTTCTTTCTTGTCATTGTTTTTTTTTGGCTTTGTTGGATGCAACAAATATGCAAACAAGGTGGAAAAATATGGTAGATGTAGAGTTCTGTCTTCTTGTTGCTTGGAATGGCCATGTTATATACAAATATGAAGATGTTCACTAATTAATATGGAAGATTTTTGCATTTATTTGCATATCTGGAAGATGAATTGATTATCCAACATATTTGGAAAGAATTTAGTGCCCTAATATTTTCTATATTGATACATTTAATTACCAATACAATTTTTGTTGTTCCTCGTGAACAAGGACGAAGTTCATTTGAATTTTTTTCGTTAAAAATTTACAGGTAAATATTTTTTTTAATGTAGAAAAAAAAGATAAAAAATAATAAATAGTTATATTTTTTTTGCAACCATATCTGATATTTGTCAACTTGCCGAGTTATAATATTATAAGCTGAGTTTGTATAGAAACATAAAGTAAAATAATGTTTTGTCTATGCATGAAATTCTATTGCAAAATACTATTAATAATAATCAAAAGAAAAAATCTTGAGTTGTAATTTGTAATTGACTTATCTACAGACTTAAATATTATCAACAAAAAGTGTGATCTGTTTAATTTTCATATATCTCACGGACCATATGATGCATGTAAACATTTTAATGAATGAGTTGTATAAAAGGTAACGATGGTAAGCTTTAAAATCAAATTATAACCGTTATTCTAGGAGATCTCATGTAGTCATTAGATACATCATACATGGACAAAAAATGAATTTGGAAATTAATAGATAAATCATACATTCCAAACACTAAATTTTTTTCTTATTAAAGGTCATAATTTTATATAGACAAATAATAAATAATAATTAATGTATGGAGTATGACTAGGGCTGTTCATGGTTATTGTTAAAAAAATAAATCAAATCGTAATTCGAACTAAACCGATTAAAAAAATTGATATTTGGTTTGGTTTGATTTTGATTTTACTAAAAAAAATCGCAAAAATAACCTAATCGAACCGAGAAATTATATATATATATATATATATATATATATATATATATATAAAATTATTTATATACATTCATACATAAAATATAAATATTTTGTTAAATTTTAATTAACTTAAGTCTTTAACTTTATCATTTTCTCAAGCCCAATACTTAAATTTTGGATATAATTTTCTTGTAACCCCTCCTTTGGGTAGTTCCTCAATTGTTGAGCTTGGGGTAATTTTTTTATCATAAAAATTTAATCTTTGAATCTTTGGTGTATAATGACTTTAGTATTGCTAAACTAAATTACTTTGTTTGCGTAATAATAACTCTAGTATTGCTTAATGAATCCATAGTAGCTTTCCTGTGAATTGTTCATATACTAGATGTTTGTGTCTATCAAGATGCGTATGTCCTCAACAAAATTATTATTTTCAAATCGAAAAAATTAAAAATACCGAACCAAACCAAATCAAACCGACAAGAACCAAATCGATGATTATTTTTTGGTTTGATTTTAGAAATTTTAAAACCGATTAAATTAATTTAATTTTAATTTTAATCAATAACCGATCCAAACCGAACCATAAACCCTCCTAGGTATGACTACATGAATTTCATATGTTGAAAACTGAGAAAAAAAAGTAAAGATAGAGTAAAATTTAAATAATACTCCCCCATTTCAATTTATATAATTTTGACAAATTTTAAAAGTTTAAATTCATTAAACTATTTATATTTTTACTTGTGGCGTATTTCTCTCTTTGCAACTGTTACTTTAATATTTTCTTTTATCAATGCTATGTATTACAATAATCAAATTAGTAGGATAAATTGTGTCTAATCAAACCATTATATGTAGTAATATGATGTATTTCTCTCTTTGCAACTGTTACTTTAATATTTTCTTTTGTCAATGCTATGTATTACAATAATCAAATTAGTAGGATAAATTGTGTCTAATCAAACCATTATATGTAGTAATATGATGTATTTCTCTCTTTGCAACTGTTACTTTAATATTTTCTTTTTATCAATGATATGTGCCTATGTATAACAATAGTCAAATGAATAGAACAGCAGGTGGCTCCACCACCGCCAAATACATTCTGAAATACAGATACATGGGGAGAGAGGCGAGTGAGAGAGTCAGTGTATCCCAGTACATGCGAATCCACTTATATACAATGTATCTGGAATAAATTACACAAAATTTTGATCTTATATATCCGAAATACATGTATCTAGAGGCGTCGGATATATGTATCTGGGGACTGAAATCTAACACGAATAAAAATTTCAAAAACTCACAAAAAGACACGTAATTAAATCTTAAACTAGTGAAATTTGTGTTGTTTTCCCTAACGTGTTCCCTAACCAAAGGAGCCCAAAATCATTAATTGGCCATGTGATAATGATATGGGCTAAGTTCATTCTGGGCCTTAAACCTAAGACTTTTGCTCACTCACTGCGTAGGACCATAACATATTTTTTCACTAATTTTCCCCCCCTCTTCAGAGTTTGTATAAAACCCTAAACCAAGACATCTCAGTTCAAATTTCTTGCAGAAACAGTAGATTAACGCACCAATTTTGTAGTAGAAAAAGGTTAATTTCTCTTCCAGTATATTTATTTTTATGTGTTTTCTGTCAAGAGTGTTTTCAATTTTTCATTTCAGCATATAATTTACGAATTTTCGTTTTTGTGGTCTTGATATTGCAGAGAGCGGAATGAAAGTCAAGATTTTGCGTATCCTTTTATGATTATGTCGCTGATTTGAAATGTTTAAATGAAGGATACGGTATATGTGTGTTGCTTGAGCGGATAATAAGTGCACTGAATTATAGCAATTGTTACTGAATCATTTCTGATATTGAAGCTTATTTTCTGTCTAAATATGTCATTACTAATTAGATATTGCTTATCTTGTGATCTTGGGATTTTAATATCATTTATTTCTGAATTTTGTTGGAGAATGTAGAGCCATTGAACTTCGTAGGATTACAAAGAAGCATTTTCACTAGCCCTTCGTCCCCCCGAATATCTACTTTAATTTATATTTCATCAATTATTTCACTGAGGTACAGACGTGCATATTCTGAATTTCTTAAGTAAATGGAGGGTAGGCATTATGTTGCAAGTTGATTAGTTGCTTTGACCGAAGGATATGTTGGCATATTTCCTTGAGAGGGGCTATATCAGCAAATCATGAAGTTTCCCTTAACCTGTTCTATTGGGTGTTTTGCTGGGATTGTGAATAGAGTATGTCCTCTTCATGACATTTGGATTTTAATAGTTGTTGGACTTTAGACTACATGGTGTGGTTACTTCATCTTACTTTTGTTACTTCCTTGTGCATTGCAGATGGCATGCCGTTTCTTCATGGACATGGGACGCTCAGGATGAAACTTGTGGTATATGTAGGATGGCTTTTGATGGTTGCTGTCCTGATTGCAAACTCCCTGGTGATGATTGTCCACTAAGTAAGCCTGTTTATCTCTCCCTAATAGTTTTTTCAGGCATATAAGATACTGGATCACCATTCTCATGTAAACCTAGTGTATCTGTATATCTAATGAGTTACACCAATTTGTATATATTTACTGGATAAAATATTATGTTTTGTAGATTGTATAGTCTGCACATTGTCCATATGTATTTGTACTTTCACCTTTCTTGTACAATTTTTCAATATTTTAGAACAAAAAGTAAAAATTTTACTTGCATTTGCATTCTACACTCACAAACCCTTAGCCCTGGCCACCCGTGAACCCCAAAAAGGAAAAAAAAAAAGAGAGGAGAAAAAGGTCTCTCTGGCATCTCTCTAAGCCCCTACAAGGCTGGTGGTAAAAAAGGGATGAGGCATGCCCACCCAAGCCGAATTTGGGAGTGGAAAATCTATCAGATGCCATGTTTTTACAGGCAATATTCAAGTTTTCTTTTGCGGTAGTTTTAAGTTAACCAGAAGGAAGCCTTTTATTTAGTCGGTTTATGCATTTAAATTAATCGGACTGGTGAGTTTGAATACTGAATGTCCAAAGCACATAAACAAATTTAAAAAATTACTCTAATAAGTTATCAGGAAGGGGAAGAAGGGAGAAGAGAGTAGTACCTTGTAACCCAACTTGCGGAAAATACCAAGGGGAGGCAAGATGATTGCCAAAATAATGTCTACACATGTCATTTTGTTGTCTTCCGTTTTCCCCTCTTTTTCTTCTTTTCTGTTTCTTAACAACTTCTTATTAATGCTAATTAAACACCAGATTCAGGAGTGTCAGTGGATTTTGAAAATGAGGAGGAAGTGTTTACCCTATTATATATATAGAATGAGAACAGTGACATTTGATTCTTGCGATATGGATAGGGTTCATCAATTTTCTGTGTATACTATTGACTTGACCTCTCTGGTATCTGGCCCCTCTTTTTTAAGGCTATTAATGCTTTGATAATTACTTTTCTTTGCAGTATGGGGTGCTTGCAACCATGCATTTCATCTTCATTGTATCTTGAAGTGGGTGAATTCTCAATCCGCTCAAGCACATTGTCCCATGTGTCGTCGTGAATGGCAGTTTAAAGAATGAACAAAGCTTTTGTGCATGAATTTGGCAGTAGGAAGGAATGATGTGTCTGTGTGTAATACTATGATATTCTAGCGAGAATAGCTGTGCTGATATGTGCTCATCCCCATATACAATTATTAATTTAAGTCTTTAAGGGCCTAGAATAGATAGTGTATTTGTATTAGACTTGGAAGCAGGTGCACATATTCTATTAGCCATCCATCCCAAAGTCTTCAATACATCAATTGCCAGCCATTGATGAGAAGAAAAGGACATAATAGATGCTTGCTTCTGGTCCAAAGTATGCTGTCTGTCTGCTTTATCACAGTTGCCTCTACCCCATTTCTGCCCACATGAAATTGGAAAACAAGCATTAATCGACTCTTTAACATATTAGTGCCTTGTGCACATTTGGCCATGTACATGAGCTATCAGGAACGTGTGGGCATGGACCGTGACATAGCTGGCATAGGGACAATGTTTCGTTTGTGAATTGCATTATATCTCGAACTCAGTTGTAATATATTGTGAATTGAAAACATCTTGAGGTGTTCGTAAATTGGATTTCCCAATTCTGACGTTTCCTCTTTCCATCAGTAAAATTCCATTCATCTTCATTATAGATTTTTCACTTATTTGCATGTACAATGACTTGTTTTGACACTTTTTTTTACCTGTGATCGACATGCTTTAGTGGGGTGATAGGTACCGTCTGTTTTATATTTCAAATCGATTGTCCCAAAATGTACTATATCAGTTTGTTTTGAAATAGAATTTTGTCCATTATGGTAAAGGAAATCACTTGTGTAAGAGTCTTATTTGCTTCTTTTACCTTTTGGTATCCCCCATAGTTACGAATATCAAAGAGAAAATCAATGATTTATGAGAATCCAAAGCTTAGTTTTTGGTGGATGGCAAAGTAAAATGATTTAGACATAGCACCACCCATTGTCACTTGATGATTGATTTGTGACTGCTGTTTTGTCCCCATTTGTGTTTTGCTTTGAAAAAGAGAAAATTATGACCCCATTACAACAAAATTAAGTATTAGTAATAGTACTAAAAATCATCATAAGGTTTGCGGATAAATAGAAAAAAGTTCTAGAGTAATGCCAGCTGTAACACAAACAACATAAGCCATAGTTTAATAGTAGTAGCATATTATATAATATCCAATAAAATACAGAGTGGAAGTTACATTACAATCCCAAATGACTTATAAAATAGCAACAAGATATTTTATATCTTTCATCAAACAATCTATCCAAAGGAGAAAATAACCTAAAGCCAAAAATAAATCTGAAAAAGGCATCTAGATGACTCCATTAGCGGAAATGAAGATACTTAGTAGTAATGGTCTTCACATATCCACCTGTCAGGCAAGAAAAAAGAAAAAGGGAATTGTATGAAAAAAATATTCTAAGCGAATTGATAGAATCTTAAGCTATGAGATCTACGTTGAATACTCTTCCAAACCAAAAAAAAAAAGAAAAAGAGTTGTCCTTTTTGTATTTGGGATTGGGGAAAAATGAAAAATTACCATATGCTGATCACTTGGTGAGGACCCAAATAGCATAGATAATACCAGGTAGCCACCCAAAGAGAGTCAGCAAAACACAGATCCAAAACTCCACCTGTTTTGTTTTCCCAAAACACAAAATTTACATCAAATATCTTTATAACAAACCTATAATAAGTGAGTCAATTATTTACTTCCATTTGAATATCCTAAACCCCACAAAACTAAATCTTCATCTCATCCACCCCTTAGCCCTAGGCGCCCTTAAGCCCCAAAAAGGGGGAAAATTGTGTGCAGTAGTATGAAGTTATAACCGGAAGCAATTTATTTAGTGGAATTAATTGGACTAGTGAATATCAACGCCGAAAATAAAAATACTCAGTAAGTTAAAGAGGAGGAGAGAGAACCTCGCAGTTAAACTTGAGGAAAACACCAAGGGGAGGCAAGATGATGGCCAGAAGAATGTCTATGCATGTCATGGTGCTGTCTCCCATTTTTCTCTTCTTCTGATGATGATAATCAAATTCTAATTAAACAACAGATTTAGGAGTGCTGTAATGTGTGTGTATTTTGATAAGAAAAACAGGAGGAAGTTGTGGCCTTATATATATAGGCTGACAAGTACTTGAGGGCTACTTTCGTCCTTAATTAACTGCTTCGCCTTTAAAAACTTTTTTTTTTTTTTGGGAGGATTAGTAAGGATAGAATTTGCACAGCTCATCCTCATTTTAGCGCGACACGTGGCAAAATAGCTGTAATGGGAGGGGTGGAGTATTGTTTTCACACTGTCCATCACATGGGAAGTTGGCGTTCACACTAAAGGGGACGTTTGGTGCGAGATAAGAGACAATAATTTTTGGATAAAATAAATGATTAATTTAGTATAGGTTAGAGTTTTTACCTCATTTCGAGATTGTTAATCTCATTCTATGTATCAAATTACCCCTAAGAAGCTGCGTGTGGTTTGCGAGGTCTTGATTATTTATTGGATGGGGATAACTGACAACTTTTCATTCCATTTGCAGATGGCACGCTAGTTGTTGCTTCGTATGGACATGGGGATAACTCACTTTGGATGGATTTTTTTGTCCTGATGGCAAGCTTCCTGGGGATGATTATCCGGTAAGTAAGCCTATTTGTCTATGATACGCGTTTGTCTAAATTGGAGTTCACCATTCACATGAGTTCATCCAATGGGTTGATTGTCCCATCTCTAATTACTTTATTACATGGACATATGGACTAAAGGGTTCTGTTTTCTAGATCCAACAGATAGTCATTTTATTGTCACGGATTTAGACTTTAACTAAGATCTCCGTGTTGCTGTACGATCCTAGTCGAAGAGAATCAAGACGAGTGGCGGGTTATAATATTATTCTCTCTTTAATTTGAATTTTTATTCTTGTAACTTAAGCTAAAATTTTAGTAGGGTATGGTATGACATGTTACTTAAAAGGAAAAGGGTCAAATATACCTTTGTATTATTGAAAATAAGTTAAATATATCCTTCATTATATTTTCGGGCTAAATATATTCCTCTCGTTATACTTTTGGTACTAATTTGTCCTTATAATATCAGAAGGACACGTGGACGGCTAGGATTAAAAGAACTCATCTAATTTAAACTATACCCAAATATAAACTAACCCGCCCCATCCGAATCAATTTACCCAGACCCATTAGTATTATCCGACCTAATTTTTTATTTTTTTTTAAATGATAGTCTTCTTGAATAAAGTTTAATCTCTAAGTGAATGGAAAATTAACCCAAATGAGTGCGCAGGTAATGTAGAATCACTCCACCAACAATTTGTCCCAAATATCAAAATAATCAAAGTAGAGCTATACCAAAATATGCATCTCTAGAATGGAATGGAGAAGTTGATTGCCGGAGATGGAGTCTGGAAAGGAAGAATTCCGGAAGATTAGCCTGAAAAGTCTCAAAGTAGCCGGAGCTCCGGAAGATTAGCCTGAAAAGTCTCAAAGTTCTCAGAGAAATTACACAACCCCTGCTTAATCAAGTCTGCCATGAACTTGATGCAGTCTGTTCATTTATTTTTTTTAATCGAAAATTAATAGAAATCATCTAAAATTCTCTGGAGCTTGGAGAGCAAAAATGAGTTGTGATAATATCTAGATGTGTAATTGGTTGTAGCTCTCTCGACGTAACTCTTTGGAAACAGTCCTCAAACACACAATTTACTTGAACAACGAAGCAACAATCCAATTGTGAAGAGAACCCAAGTTAGAAAAAACAAACTCTACCAAATAGAAATCTGGACACTCTTCTTCAAACCCAAACCAAAATATAACACCTTCTTTAGGTTTTTGATGTTTCAACTTTAAATTGGCTCTGGGTAAATTGATTCGGGTTGGGGGAGAGGGGGGTTTAGTTTATTTTTGGGTATGGTTTCAATTAGATGAGTTCTTTTAATTCGAGCCGTTCACGTATCCCTCTGTTAGTTATAAGGTTAAATCAGTATAAAAAATATAACGAAAGGGATATATTTAGTGTGAAAGTATAACAAAGGGTATATTTAACCTCTTTCCAATAGTACATGGTATATTTGACCCTTTTCTGTACTTAAGGGATCATTTGCTAAGACTAGACTCTCATCCTTTCTTCTGACTCTGTTAAGAATTTTTGGCCAAAAACATCTCCGAACTATACTCAAAACTTAAGTTACATCATTAAACTATCATAATTAACAAAAAACATCCTTGAAGTATTTAATACTTAACAACTTTCAGCCTTTTGTTTAACACCGTTAGAAAACTAACGAAATCACTCACGTGAATATCTACACCAATGAGCACAAACCAATATTCTAAGTTGCTTTCATAAACAACTGCTCATGAGAATTAGAAAATTTTTCAGCTCCTCCATTGCTTCTCTCTCAAAAGATAAAAAAAGAAAAAAAAGATGAGCAGATCGAGTCAACTTTCTGATCTCAAAAAGTAGATGGACAAGCAGGTTCAAATCAAGTTGAATGCAAACCGCCAAGTTGTGGGGACTCTTCGTGGGTTCGATCAGTTCATGTTGAGGTCAATGGAAACAATAAGAATAAGATTGGTATGGTGGTAATTCGGGGTAATAGCGTGGTGACAATTAAAGTACTGGAATCAGTTGCCAAACCATAGTAATATGAATGAAGCCGATTATTAGAGGAATCATTATCTATGTTCAAGATATTTACTGCTCTTATGGAACCTAAGTGAATTATGTATTGTACCCTAAATTAACTAGTTTTTGAAATATAAAATAGGTACAAAATAAATTTATTCCATGTTTCCAAATTGATTCTAACCTCCATGTTCATTAAACTCCTCCTAGGCCACTAGCCAATAAGTTTGGGGTGAAAGAACTACTTATGAAATACTAAAGACTATGAGAGCGATTTGAAAGATGTAAAATAAAAAAGAATTTTGAATGTTGTAATCTTAAATTAACCATATGTCAAATTATCAATGTGCCGAAATATCATTTAATTTTGTTATTTTAAATATGTTAGGTACAAAATTGAAATTAATTAAAGACTAGCTAAAAAATTCAAAGTTATTCTTTTTAAAATGAATTAAAAAGAAAAATAAGTCAAGGAAATTGAAACGGGAGAACAAAAGAAAAACAAAAGATAGCAGAAATGTTGAACTTCAGGATATTTCATGAGAGACAATTTGTTGGTATTAATTTAAGAAGAAATTTCGTTGAAGTCGTGGAGAAGGGTGAGTATGCCTTGGAGAGCAATTTTAATTGGAGCTTTTGGTATCATGTGACTCGCACATGTATAGTTTCTATTAGTTCTTTAACAGAGTCAGAAAAAAGAATGAGAGTTGCGCTGTTTTGAATATCTGAAGGATATTTTTTTTGTTCATTATAATTGTTTAATAATGTAGCTTAAATTTTAGGTTTAGTTTTAAAATATTTTTAGCCAAAAACTCTGCTTCTTAATTTCGATGATACTTAATGTCAATATATACCATCAACTTGCATGCACAATTGGGCAGATTGGAAATTGCATTTCATAAAATCACAACTTCATAGTTTCTGACAAACATTTTTTCATTGTTAAGTTAATTGTATTTATATTTGTCCTTCTTCTAGAAGCTAAAAAGCATAACATAAGTCTAGTCTTAGCAAATGATCCCTTAAAAAACTCACATACATTGGGGAACAGGGGAAATTTATGGAATGTTGTCATACATGTTCTCTTCTTGTAAATCCAGTGGCTGCACTGATTAAGATGTCGTCTTCCATGTTTCCTTTAAAACAATTATTAGAAATTGTGTTCCTCCTTGTAATAGCTAGCTTTCTCCAAAGGTCTTTTAATGTGATCACAATCGTATTATCTTCAAGTATTTCTCAATGTGATTTTTCGAATTCCGAAGGTATCCAACATGTTTCTATGTTATTCCTTTGCTTTAAACTGTATGAAATTGATTCTAAGATTTGCATACCCGATGACACTTTGTAGCCTCTAATGGGAATGTTCCATTGGGGTTTAAGTACCTTTATATCTGCTCGGAAAGAGGGATTTAGTTTTAGTTTTTGTATTTAGAAAAGAAAAAGAGAGAATTGAGAATCACATATTTATTGGTGGATAAGAAAGTAAAATTTGTCACTTCGGAATTATTCAATACTCCCTCTATTTCATATTAACTGAATTTCTAGAGTTTTTTTCATAATAGTTGAATTGTTCAAAGTTCAAGAGAAATGTTTGAATCTTTTTTCATTTTTATCCTTTGCATTAATGAAGTTTTGTAATTTTCTAAGAGTTAAACTACACTATTTACAAAGTTATGTTAGGACCGAAATAATCAGATGTCATGCGAAAGCTAGCAAAACAAACCACGAAAGACCATGAGTAAGAAGACAAACGAGAAATATATCATAAGAGACACAAACATTTAACGTGGTTCGGTCAACCGACCTACATCCACAAGAGGAGATGAACAATCCACTATAAATATGAGAGTACAAAATATAGAGGGAAATAACCTCACACAATTCACTCAGAATACAAAGAGGTTCTCACATGTGTTAACGTAACACTTGCGTCTCACCGTTTCTCCCCCTACACAAAACTCTCAAAGCCCCCTAGGACTACATTGTGAATGCTACTATGTTAATAGGAATGAGCCTCTTTTTATAGAGTCATAAACATTTTTCTACAAGAAAAAAGATTAGTCAAATATGGAGAATTTGTGTTTTCCTTTTAGAAAAAAGAAAACCCAATTATAATAGGAAAGTCAGGGCAAAAATTCAACAATTCTCCTCCTTGGCCTGAATTTCTAACAAAATAAATTTGTTCCACCTTCACATAATCTTTAACGGGGTTGCATCTCCATTTTCATAATCTCCTCTGCAAAATCTATGCCTGGACACAGAGAACTTCTTTGAAAAAATTTTCCAACAAAAATCTTTGTTATTGTCAAAAAGGTTGCGGCTAGAGCTAAATCTGCCAAGATGAACACCCATTTTTAACCTCGGTTTGATACCACTTTTTAGGACCGAAATAATCAGGTGTCATGCGGAAGCTAGCAAAGAAAACCTCGAAAGACCATGAGTAAGAAGACAAATGAGAAATATACCCTAAAAGACACAATCATTTAACGTGGTTCGGTCAACCGACCTACATCCAGAAGAAGAGATGAGCAATCCACTATAAATATTAGAATACAAAATATAGAGGGAAATAACCTTACATAATTCACTCGGAATACAAAGAGGTTCACATATGTGTTAACATAACACTTGTGTCTCACCATTTCCCCCTACACAAAACTCTCAAAATTCCCTAGAACTACATTGTGAATGATACTATGTTAGAAGGAATGAACAACTTTTTATAAAGTCATAAATATTTTCCTACAAAAAAAAAGATTAGCCAAATATGAAGAATTTGTATTTTTCTTGTAGGAATGGTAAAACCAATTATACTTAGAAAGTCAGGGCAAACACCCAACAAGTTATATCCTAATAAGGGATGTGCTTTGTCCATGTAAAATCAGTTTAAGATTTTCTCAGTATAGGCAGATTGGTGGACAAAGACCCCGTCTGCTAAATATTCAATTTGCAGACCCAGAAAAAGTTGTCTTTCCAAGACTTTTCATTTCAAATTTTTTCTTTAGATATTCAATCGACTTTTGGACCTCTTCAAAGGTTCTAATGAGGTTTATGTCATCAACATAAATAGCGAGTATGACAAACTTTGATTCCATTTTCTTGACAAAAACATGGACAAATGACATTATTTATATAACCTTCATTTATCAAGTACTTACTAAGGTGATTATACCACATACGCCCTGATTGTTTCAGACCGTATAATGATCTTTGCAATTTCATTGAGTATATCTCCCGAGACTTATTACATGTTTCAGGCAATTTTAATCCTTATGGGATTTTCATTTAAATTTCATTATCAAGTGAACCATAAAGGTAAGCTGTAACTACATCCATTAGATTTATTTAAAGATTTTTATATACAACTAAACTAAAGAGATATCAAAAAGTTATTCCATCCATAACAGGTGAATATGTTTCTTCATAGTTGACTCAGGTCTTTGAGAGAATCCTTATGCAACAAGGCGTGCCTTGTATCTTATAATTTCATATCTCTCATTTCGTTTTCGCACAAAAACCCATTTATAACCAACTGGTTTCACATCTTCAGGGGTTCGGACTACAGGTACAAAACATCACGTTTAGCAAGTGAGTCTAATTCTGATTGAATTGTTTTTTGTCATTCTGGCCAATCACATCTCCGTCAATATTCTTCGATGGATTTAGGCTCAAGACTTTCACTATCTTGCTTGAGATTAAGTGCAATATTATTTGTAAAAACATTATCAACAGCGATTTTCGATCGATCTAAATTTATCTCATCACCGGTAGAACTTATTGAAAGTTCTTCATTCACTTGAGTCTCGGGTTCGCTGATTTCTTTAGTAATATTAGGATTACTCAAATCTTGACCTTATTCGGGAGGTTCTTTTGCAGTATCATTTTTGTTATTCATAAAGCTTCTCTTTCTAGGATTTTTATTCTTTAAACCCAATGATCTACCACTCATCAGGCCTGTTTGAGATTCAGAGGCTATGATACTAGTAGATGGTCCTTTTGGGACATCAATCCGGATATGCACATTCAATGCATGGATATGTGACTTATTTATCCATTGCAAATCCATAATTGCATCTGGAATTTGATTTGCTATTGTCTGTAAGTGGATGATCCTCTAGACCTCCTGCTCATATGTGCGGGTGCGTAGATCAAAATGAGATAATGATTAAACTTTCCACACAATTTCTTTTTCGGGTTCTTTCTCTCTCCCCCTAATGACGGGAATATTATTTCATCAAACCGACAATCTACAAATCGAGCAGTGAATAAGTCTCCTGTCAATGGTTCAAGGTAGCAAATTATGGAGGGTGAGTCAAACCCAACATATATACCCAACCTTCATTGAGGGCCTATTTTTGTACGTTGTGGTGGTGCTATAGGCACGTATACTGCACAACCAAAAATTCATAAATGGGTTATATTTAGCTTATTACTAAATACTAATTGTGACGAGAGTATTTATTATAATGTTGGTCTGAGACATACAAGTGCTGCTGCATGTAAGATAGCATGACCCCAAATAGTAATTGGTAATTTTGTTTTCATTAGTAGAAGTCTGGCTATCAATTGTAGGCGCTTAATAAATTAATGCAAGGCCTATGAACATAAGCAACATGATGTTCAATTTTTATCCCACTTGATAAGCAATAATCATCAAAAGTTTGAGATGTAAATTCTCAAGCATTATCAAGGCGAATGGCTTTAATTAGATAATTTGGGAATTGCGCCCTTAATCTTATTATTTGTGTTAACAACTTCGCAAACACCAGGTTGCGAGATGATAAGAGGCACACATTAGACCATCTAGACGATGCATCTATTAGGACCATAAAATATCTAAATAATCTACTAGGTGGATGAATAGGTCCACATATATCTCCATGTATATGCTCTAAAAGGCCAAGAGATTCGATGCCAACCTTCAGGGTTGATGGTCTGATAATCAATTTGCCTTGATAACAAGCAGTACATGAAAATTCATCATTCGTAAGAATCTTCTGGTTCTTTAACGGATGTCCAATTGAATTTTCAAGAATTCATCTCATCATTATTAATCCAGGATGACATAATCGATCATGTCATAGCACAAATGTATTTAGATCAGTAAACTTCTAGTTTACGATCATATGTGCTTCAATTGCACTAATTTTTGCATAATATAGGTCAGATGACAAAGTTGGTAATTTTTCCAAAATATATTTCTGCCTGAGACACTCTAAGTTATACCAAGGTATTCAATATTCATTTTATTTTGTC
The DNA here is from genome assembly GCF_947179165.1 of Solanum dulcamara. NCBI lineage: Eukaryota > Viridiplantae > Streptophyta > Magnoliopsida > Solanales > Solanaceae > Solanum > Solanum dulcamara. Next base: position 8,864,126 of record NC_077240.1, on the reverse strand, counting down.
TCAACATGATATTCATTTCTACGGATATCTTTAAAACTTAACAAGTTTTTTGGGAATTTAGAAGAGAATAGTGCATCTTCTATAACAATTTTTGTCCCCTTAGGCAGAAATATAGTAGCTCTTCCGCAATCTTCTATTATTTTTGAATTACCAGAAATTGTAGTAACATTTGCTTTTCTTCTAATCAAGTTAGAAAAATATTTCTCGTCTTCAAAAATGGCATGAATTGTTCCACTATCAATTACACAAATATCCTCGTGATTGATCATTGATCCAAATAAAATTTAAGGCATATCCATATTTTTCTTCAAAAAGAAATAAAGTAAATATTATAATTAAAACATGACTTATTACAATTTTTTTTATTTATTTACATGAATTAGAAAAATACAAACATATTATTTAGTACACATAAAAAAATTATTTAAATATTATCCGGGTTATCGATATTCATATTTTCTTCAGGGAAATTGAAGAAATCTGCTACATCTAGATGCATAGGCTCAATATTATATTCAGAGATAAAGTTTTTCTTTGGATTATTTTCTGCCCTCTTCAAGCATGCCTGATATAGCTGAATCAGGGGTTTTGATGACCGGCATGTCCGTGACCAGTGCCCCATACCTCCACATCTATGACATATACTTTCTGAATTTTTCTTTGGTAAAGCTTCTAGCTTTTCACTCTTCTTTTTGTACTGCTGATCATTTCTCAATGTCAATTGAGTATCATGATTATAATTTCTTCTTCGACAATGACCACGACCACGACTAGGGTCATGACCTCTTTCTCGTTGGTTATAATTTGCCTGATTCACTTCAGAAAGTGACAAAGAACCAACGGAACGATTATCATGATTTTTCATTAATAGTTTATTGTGACGTTCAGCAATCAGAAGGTGAGAAAGTAATTCAAAATATTTCTTAAAACCCTTTTCGCGTATTGCTGCTGCAGGAGTATATTCGCGGGTGGAAATATGGAGTATGTTTTTTCATGTTTGTCTTGTTCGGTGATTTCTTCTCCGCATAAATTTAACTGAGCTATAATTCTAAACAAGACAGAATTATATTCAGTTATATTTTTATAATTCATTAATCTCAAATTTAGCCAATCATGACGTGCCTGTGGAAGGATGACCAACTTCAGATGGTCATATCTTTCTTTTAGATTCTTCCACAATTTAAGGGGATCATTTAATGTAAGGTACTATAATTTTAATTCCTCGTCAAGATGGTGGCGGAGAAATATCATGGTTTTGGCACGGTCTTGACTTAGATGTCATATTGTCATCTTTGATGGTGTCTGCTAGATCCATCGATTCTAGATGTAATTCGACATCTCGTGCCCATGATGGGTAGCCTTTTCGAGATATGTCAAGAGCAACAAATTCAAGTTTAGAAATATTAGGCATTTTAAGAAAATAAAATTCTTACCCCCTTTTATTACCTTCTTAAAAATAGCTCAAAGTGATGAGCTTCGTGCTAATAACGTGTTATAAAATAAAATATTAAAACTAAATAAAAAAAGAAAGAGGAGAAGTAGCGGTAGAAGAAATATGTAGAGAGTAACGTAATATAAGAGAATTCATATCTTTCTTTGTATATCTTTTACATTACAAAGAATAGCCATTTTATTGACACAAAATGAGAATAACTTGCCTACAACTTTCCTAATGGATCCCACGTAAATGGACACCGCATATCATTTCATAACAGAATTGATATTTTGGTCTTCCCTTCAATTGACTCCCAAGAGAAGCGTGGAAAGTGTAGCTTCCCCAGGTGATGGGCACTTGTGACCAGTAACCAGTCAGCAATCACAATTTGGTCACGAAATTGCGTTAATTGTTTGTTTAAAGGTGATAAAAGCACATCTAAAATTGGAGTTATCTGCCGACATACGTTGTAAGATTGCCAACATGAATGCCTAATTTGGATTTGTTCTCCGTTATTATTCCCTCAATTACAAGTGTATTTTTTAAAAATTAAACTAAGCTTATTAATGATATTTTGGAGTACTATTTTATATAGTTATTTAATATTAAAGATAATAGAGTTTAACTTTGATGTAATATCAATGTATTATTTTCTGACACTATTAGGTAATACTAACCTACTATTATAGGTTACTAAATATTTTTGATTTATTTATTTATTTGTAAAAAGATTAAACACAAAGTTAAAAAATTTCTCTTTTTTCTCTATTTTTCTCTCTTTCTTCACCTTCTGTCCTCCTCACTATCCGCGTATTTTTCTCCTTAATTATTATACAAGCATACATACTTATTTCTTTCTCCTTCTCTGGTCTTTTGTACATCTAAGTGTTTTTTGAAGTGTTCGTTACATTTTTCTACTGTTGTATTTCTCATATAACATAGAAAATTTCTTGGATAATTTCCTATATTTTTCATCTCTCTCAAATCTTTTGATTACACATTATATTATAATTATTATTATAAATATAAATGTCATGAATTAGATTTTTTAAAAATAAAAATAAAAAATGAACGTAATAATTTAAGAAAACGGAAGGAATTAAAAAAAGGAAAAAAAATTGCAATGCCATTAGTCTAGAAAAAAAATTTGAATTAAATATAATTATAATTCAAATTATAGTTAGAGTATAACTTTGGTGCATGTATTATTTTCTTAGACCATCATTGTCGCTTTACTACTTTGATGATTAAGATGATTGTGACCTGCATGAAAATTGTCCCCTCTCCCCATATTTCTTTTCTTTCTTTAATTTATAATATGAAAAAAAAAGAAAATTATCGCCATATTACAAGTGTTTTGATAATCACCATAAGATTTGTAGATAAAGTCGAACACGTCTATTGAAATAATATCTTACCTACCAACCCCAGGAGTTAAACGACGCAAGCAAACATTGTATTTGTATAAGCCACATGTTTATTTATTATATTAAATTCAATTAAAATAACAGAATGGAAGTCAAATTACAATCCAACGGACTTACACAACCAACACCCTATCCAAAATTCTCTGTTGGAATACACAAAGATAGAATAGCCAAAAAAGAAAAAGGAGGGGATAAACTTGGAAGAAATACATCAAGAATAAATACAACAGCCGTTAGATACTGCATTAGCGAAAATAAAGAGACTTAGTAATGGGCTTCATCACATATCCACCTATCCAAAAAAAAGTAAAAAAGGAATTAGATACCTCTTCCTATAATATATTGTAAGGAAATTGAGAGAATATTCTTCCAAACTAAGATGACAGGCTTGTTGTACCATAGGAGATGAAATTGAGAAAATTTACCATAGGATCATCACTTGGTGAGGACCCAAATAGCATAGATAATACCAGGTAGCCATCCAAAGAGAGTCAACAAAAGACAGATCCAGAACTCCACCTGTTTTGTTTTCCCAACACAAAAAAACAAAATAAAAAATCAGAGTTTTTATCTAGTAGTAGAAAATTAATAGGCAAATTAATTCAGATCGCGATAAGAAGATGCTATGTGATTCGCTTCTTAAATTTCAAGTCCAAAATTATCCTGTATTGCTAAAAAGTAGCAAATATTCAAGCGCACAAATTGCTGGGAGACCAAACATAACGTTACTAAATTAAAAGAAGGAAAAAGGGGAGGGGTACCTTGCAGCCAAACTTGAGGAAAACACCAAGGGGAGGCAAGATGATTGCCAAAATAATGTCGATACATGTCATTGTGCCCATTTTTCTTTTATCAAATGCTATTAATTAAACACCAGATTTAGGACTCTCACTGAATTTTGAAATTTGGAACAAGTGGTTGCCCTATAAATAGGCTGAGATGTATTCCTCTCTCGAAGGGCTAATTTCGTATTTTCACGTCGGAGGGGTTCGCTTCCTTAAACGCGTTTACTTCATTAATCGCACTTATCCTCAACCCTCTGCCTTTCTTTAACTTTTTACAATTTTTGTTTTTTTGTCGGATACTCCGTGCGTTCGCTTTTATTTATTCATTTTTATTTTTACGCATTTTTTAAAAATCAATAATTGATAGGAAGATTTTATCATAAAATTCGTTTTAATAGATGTTAAATATTAATTTTTTTAAGACGAATTGGATTTGTACAGGTCATATCATTTAGTAGTGCCACTTGACAAGATGAAACGTTATATTGGGCCCATTATCTACCTTTCAGACTGATATTTCTTCTTTCCTATGTTCATCTACTGGTCCTACTGCTACCCATTGGTTGTTTTATCTTGTAAATGACGCAAGAAATTAGGAGTACAACATCGCAAATTACTTCTTCATGTTAACAACTACTACGAGAATATTAGTAATTTTGACTCTATTGGACTAGTAATAGTGAACTGATATAATTAAATTGAGAAGAAAGTGCACTAGTGTTGATTGCATAGCTATGATATTTCATTTATAAAAGGTATTTTCTTTCTTGGAGTTAAATAAAGGGTAGAAACCGGGGAATAAATCTTATTTGTAGAAATGCACTTTAAATTTCATATAAAGTACTCTCTCTGTCCCAAATAAGTGTATTTTAGAAATTAAAAAAAAAATTGTCTCTGTTGAAATCTTACCCTCAGATTTGTCTAAGGAACAAGTATATTCTATCTATTTCTTTGCGAATTATAAGAACTACGTTATGGAAAGCAAATAAAGTAGTAACACAGTACTTTGTCGTGAAAAAATCCTAGCTCATAAAAGATAAAAAATCACGACCTACACCTCTGTAGGATTTAACTTCAACTTTACAAAATTCCGAATCTCAACAGTTTAAGATTACAAACCTATGTAACTTAAGGAATTATAAACTCTAATTCCTATGAATCAACAATCACCCGTGACTGTTGAATCAACTTCAAGTTATGATTTCAGATTACAACTCTTGCGATCCTAGGAACTAACTCTAATTCCTAAATTTCAACACAAAGCTCCCAAGGTTTATGTTCTCAAGTCTTCAAGTTGCCCAGCTTGAAAACTATATTCCTACTCTAGTTTATAACTCACTAGATCTAAAAAACATTTAAAATACAACTCGATAAAATGTAGTACAAGCAAACTTGACTTAAGAACTATAAAGCATAAGCCTATGGATTAGGTTTTTCAATCTTGTTTTCTTGCATTGGCTGCACTTGAATCTTCAATTAAAACCCTCTCAAATATGAACTCTCTCTTACTTGAATTCGTTCTGCTTGATGCTCTCTATGTAAGTGCGCAAGGTTCTTTGTGAAAATCTTTCTTTATTTGTAGACGCAAGACTTCTCCTTCTTTGAGTCGATGTTGATATTCTTTTACTGCTTCACTTTCCTTGTAGAATTGCAAGACCTCTCCTTATTTGAGTTGGAGTAGTTGTTCTTTTACTGTCTCCCTTTCCTTGTAGGAATACTCTTATGAAAGAAAACTTTATGCAACTAGATAGGTCATAAACGTTTTCCATCCACCTATTCCTTTCATATGTTCCTCTTTTTGTCAATCATTAAAATCTTTCTCGATCTAACAGTCTCTCAAAAAAAATGTCGCTTTAAAAATTTAAGATAATAATTATTAATTATTTTCAATTATGTTTTTATATTAAAGAATTGCTTCTGCTTAATTGTGCTTAATTGTCCGAGAAATATCTAATAAATAAGGGCAACTAAGTAAATGATACTCATGTTATATTCTCTCCATTCACTTTACTTATCACATTTGAACTTGACACATCTATTAAGAAAATACTGATTGACATAACTATTTTATCACACTATCCCTATTAATTGATGTTTAGTATTGGATCTTGAAAAATGATTTGGATAGTAAGTAATTAATGCTAAGAGAAACATTTAAAAAAAATTATTCTTGAAATGTTAAAAGTGATAAGTAAAATTAAAAATTATTTTTTGGAATCGTACACAAGTAAAATTGAACATATGAGGTATTTTTTTTAGTGGGCATTAAAGAAACTAAAGTGACACTTATTTTGAAACGAAGAAGGTAACAACTAGCTACTGAATATCATCGGCTCCAATTTTAATGACGAAGATTGACGGTCAAAATGGATTTGGGAATTAATTAGATTTGGTGTAAATTGAAAAGGTACTATATATTGTAATTGAAACCTGTTTCAATTTTCAAATTAAGAAAAAAGTAAAAGGCCGTTGGACAATTTTAATCACTTCGCTAACATAAACAATTGGACAATTTTCCCTTGAGATTCTGAGTTCAACTTTAAATTTTAAACTTGTGGTGCGACACTCGTTTCAAAATGAAATGGCCCTGCGATCTAAACTTTGGTGAACTAACATGTTCAAAATTAAAGAAATCTCATCTCTTAATGTTTTTGTTTGTTTAAAGCAAAAAAGTTTAGCCCTTCTCATATTTGGAAGGCAGAATTTTTTTCCATCATATTTTAGGTTGACGATATTATTTTTATTGACCAATTTGCTTACCAAAGTAAGGAAAAAAATCATCTACTAGCAATATTTGACAATATGTAAGGAAGAAAATCATCTACTAGCAATATTTGACAATAGCTAGAAACATATTAGAAATTAAATCCCGAACTACCCACTTTGAGCCCTCCTTCATTCATGTAAAAAAGATTAACTCAACCAACCATCAAATTCATAGTTGGTTTTTAGTTATTGGAGATTTGGAGTCGCACATAATATAGTAAATGAATTTTTAATATAAATATAAATTTAAACAAAAAATATGTATTGAGTTATGGAATGACACAAATTTATTCTATTTGATACATACTTTTTTCCTCAATATTAAAAATACATACATACTTGCTAGGAGAAATTTTGTACCCCTCTCTCTCTATCTAGAGATCTTTTGGTGAGTGTTGAATCAAATAAAAGGTTCTCCACATGGTGAATTAGTTGTAAGAACCATACAGATCAGTATAAGAAAAACAACTCATACAGATCTGTATAAGAAAAAAGCTGATGGAAAGAAGAAAAGACTTTAATAGAGGAGATTTTTAAATTGTTTGTTTTTATCATTGATATTTTTCTTCTGCCATTGTTTTTTCCTCAAATTAAAGCAGCTTTCCGGGGTCCGGTAATTAAAAACTTGTCCACAATTAATCTAGATTTTATTAAAAATGAAATAGTACATAAGTGCCTAATTGTCTAGGACTAAATAAATTTAATTTGTACATAATTTTATCATTCCTTTAAGTCAATTTGAAAAAAATAATTCATGATAAAACAATTTATATGACAAATTCTTTAGCATACGACATTTCAATCAAAATATCAAACTGTGATTTCCTTTTGTCGTTTCCACCAAAATTAAGATATTTCTCTACGATATTTCAATTTTTTTTTCATACCACGTGATTGTACTCTTTGTCTTTTTTCGTTTTGGCACATTATTTAATGACAAGAGACGTCGACATGATATTCTAATGGAAGTCAAATTTTCTTGGCAGGAAACGTAAATTATATTTCACCGAAAAAGATTATGATAAAAAGAAAAAGAAATGGGTCCTGGTATTAGTTGGTGGCACGTGGCAGCTTAATTAGTTAATTGTTGGGCCGTCACCTCACGTGTAGGAGAATCACATCCACGTGTGCCAGATCATGAACCCATGTTTGCTTTCTCTGTGCCAGATAATTTCCAGAATCTTCTTCTTAATTTGCTAATAGAATGTTATATTCCCAAAATCCACTTTCTAAGGTGTTAAATATGACCTAAGAATTAATGATCCCTTCAATTTATTTGAATTTGAGTAAAAAAGATAATTTAGTCTACTAAAATTTTTGCTATCTGCAGAATTTAGAAAAAAACTAGATTATAATGTACAAAATTTACTTTAGTACTTTAATTACATAAATGTTCAAATACTTCATTTAACAATTTTTAAAAAAATTTAATCTCACCCTAACATTACAATATCAAATTTATAATAAAAAGTACATTACACACCTTGTCAACAATACATCAACGTTACATCAATGCTAAATTGAAAATTATTCAAATTTTGATATTTTTATTTCTTTTCATTATTCACAATTTTAGAAAGGAAATAATCGAAGATTATAAGAAAAATAATCTCAAAAAAGAACAAACTCGCCAGTTGAACGATTGATACAAGATCTCAAATCCATTCTCACAAAAAACACATTCAATTTTGAAGACATATTAGCAAAATAGATCAATAATAAAAACTGAAAATTTAATTTGATATGAAGGAATTGTAGATTTTTCATTAAAAAGAGTTTCAAGTCCATCACAATCAAATACTATCATAAGTAGTAATTTTGAAGCAAGAACAAATTATTGGCTTTTTCATTTTTTTCCTGTTCATCACACCCTTTTACAGATCGAAAGGAAAAGAGGGTGGGGGTATTTCGAAAAAGGAGAAAGAAGATGTGGTGGTCGTTGGGGGGGGGGGGGGGTCGAAGAAGAAGGAGTGGTGCAAGTGGTGGTTGAGGGCGGCATGGGGTGGTGAGGTGTGAGAAAGAAGAAGGGGCGGGGCTGATGTAGCTAAGGGCAGGGTTGGTAGGGTGTGAGGAAGATGAAGGAAAGAAAGATTGTTGGCAAAAAAGAAAAAAAATGGGCCCACTTATTATTTTTCTCTTTAATTTTTGGTGTTTACGTGCTTTTATTTTTGATTTGTCAGGTCATCCGTTTGGGTGGATTTAAATTCTCTTGAAATGAAAATAGGGAGGTAAATAATTATATAAAGTTAAAGTTTTAAAATAAATTTAGTAGGCAAGTCTAAATGGGATTTGATATATTTTCTCTTTAAGCTTCTATGTGTTTAATACAAGATAATTTTGTGTTGGGTTGATTTTTAGTTCGTTCAATATAACTTATTTAATCATGTCTATAAACATGATTAGATTCTCACTCGTCTTCTCAACTCTATGCAAGTAAACGCTTCTACATTAATAGTGAAAACATCTTTGCAAGTATGTGTCTTATCTCATGTTTTTTATTTAATGCAATGATCTTGGTTGTTATAAACCAAATTACATCAGAAACATAATTAAACACTTGTTTAAAATCTTATTACTCCAGTTTATGATAATTAAATCACAAAAGATGAGATATAATTTTGGTCAACAATATTGAAGTAATGATATAAAGAGAGAGCACGCACGGCCCTTGTTAATTCATGCACGGTATGGAAGTGCATTGGACTAATAATGGGCGAAAAAGCTTGGCCCTTTTTGCCTTTACCAAGTTATAGGCTGAGGCTTATCTCCTTGGGATTGACATGAACAAGCTGTCAAAACATAATGAAAGTAGATATATATATATATATATGTGGGCATTAAGGGTACAAATGAAGAATTTACCAATTGAATTGTACACTATGTTTGCATGTAACATGGCAATATATATAATGTCGGTCTAGGTTTTACACAGCATGAAACAAATCCGTTGGCTACGGCATAACAATGGCTGCACCACAAATCCCCCATGTGAACATTATGGGCTGCACCACTCAACACCGTAACACACAAGCATCCAACATAAATTAGTCAAACTCTTGTCATACTATATGACAATTTTATTATAAATGTTTCGAGAAATGACTATAGTTGATGATAAAAGATAAATTAAAAATTAATTAAGTCATAAATTATTTTTTGATTTTCTAAATTGAATAAATAAAAGTCAACGTCTATTTTAAATAAAATAGATAAATAAAGGTGGACGGATGGAGTATATTAATTGGAGTTGCAGCTTTAGTACATGCAGATGAATGTTTCTTGTAAGATGCTGAACTGGGTGTTGCATGTCTGGGCCTTTAATGTTCTAATGAAACTCACAAACATCCAATAATACAAAGTCAACTCTAACGTAAATAAGAGCAGTAATTAAATAAGAGCGTCTTTTTGGGGGGGCTGTCTACATATCGATCCGCCATTAATTAATATTCCGATCAAGCTGATCACCGACCTTGTTGCAGACCATTTTCTCCATCTCCAGATCTTCTTTTCCCCTTACACCATCATTTTGGATATGATGATGCTTAATGAAAAAATGGATTGATTTAATTTGTAAATTGATTTGAGTTTTATCGATTCCCAATTACTTTAAAATCGCAATAATCAAATTTTCATATCAAGCATAATCTTTGCTAATAATACCATCAGTTACGTAATCGATGTAATTTTCTCGGAATTCCACAGCCCAATATGTCATATCCATAATGTAATATTTGACATTATGAATATAAGATACAACAATGGTGGATGATCATCATAACAATACATGAGAAATTGTAATTTCGATACGTTTATTCCCAATTCCCAGGACTGGTGCTCAATTTTTGAATCAACCAAACAAAAATCGGCTTATATGTATCTTCAAATGCAGAAATTGAAGGATTTCAAGTCCCTTAGACATCGACTATTGTTTGATTTTTCTAGTTCACAGATGTTAAAGGAGAGATGGTCGAATTTTCGTGCTCTAATTTTGGATTAGAAATACATAGTACTCTAAAAATGCACAATACGTGATTTCCTCTCATCAAATACGTGTTTTTGATTTTTTTTCCTAAAAAAAAAGATTCTATCGTGAGTGTGATACATTATATCGCGCATAAAACTTGTAAATATTGAAACTATCATGGGGTATGATAATTCAGCCCTATGATGGAGCGATTTGTGAAAATTTCTCTAAAAAATAAGGGGAAAAAATAGCTAATTTACAATTCACCACTAACACTTAGTGTTTATTACGGTTTGAGTTTATATAATTCGTACGTTTGTATAATTCAAAATTTGTATAATATAATTTGTATGACTTTTATATATTTTTTATTTAATATGACCCACAAGGGCGGTTTTATTGATTATGGGAACTAAAAGAACCAATGTAATTTTGTATAATATAATATAATTTGTATAACTGTTTAAAGTTCATATGTTTGTGTTTGTATAAATTTATTATTTTGAGTTTATACAAAAATAACTCAATTATACAAACGTACCCGTGAATTATACAAACGAGGCAGCTGAAACTATAGGTACATCCAGTACACATACAAACTATAGCTAAGGAGCATAATTAAGTTTATTATAGTGGTATTCCCCCCAAAAAAGTAGGGATTACACAAATCTCATAGTGTTAAGAACTAATTACGTTCTATCCCTACTCTTTTTCAAATTACAAAAATTCCTGAAATATTATGTGGAATCTGGATACATCCCAAAAACGCCCCAACACATCGCGTATCAGTTCCCGATACATCCCTCAATGTCTCGATACATCACGTATCAGTTTCGGATACATCACTCAACATCCTTATACATCACGTAAGTCTTGATATATCATGTAAAGTGATGTATCCATTCGATACATCGTGTAAAGTGATGTATCATACGTCCCAATATATCACGTAAAATTATGTATCTATGAGAGAGTAGGGATTTCTTAATTTTTTTTCGAATGATAGAAAATTTTAAAGAATATGATAAAATAACTTGTGTATTTAATTAATCTTTTCAAAAAATAATCATACTTAAAGTAATGGATACACGTATTTTGATTTGACGAAAGTAAATACTTCCAGAAAATATTCAAGTTGAGGGCCTACCTCTTTTGTAGGTCTTTCTGAAGCCCGTATCCCAGCCTGTACTCTGGACTTGCTCGGCTTATGGGCCATTCCTCAAATGCTGGCCTGGAGACAAGTATAACTAAGAACCCGTTTGGATTAGCTTGTTTAAAAGCTGTTTTCAGTTGTTTTTTTTGAATATTTGATTGGTCAACTTAAAAGCATTTTGTTCTTAAAATAAAATAATAATCACGCCACATGGCTATTCGATAAAAGTAATTATCAAAAAAATGGTCATTCGCTGTATAGGTATGTATAGTCAATGTATATTTCATGTATAATCAAGCTATATTCAGCTTTTGGCTATATCATAATGTATATTTAGTGTATAGCTCATGTATAAGTAATGTAAATAAAACATGGCTAAATTTGTTGTAAACTAATTAGTTTATTGTATATATTTAAAATTGTCCCTAAAATAAATCCAAAAAATAATTGGGTCTGTTTGACTTAGCTTATCTAAAGCATCTTATAAGTCAAAAAAATAAGTTAGGCTAACCCAACTTATTTTTTTAGCTTATAAGCAGTTTTCAACTTATAAGCTTTTTAAAATAAGTTAAGTCTAACAGTCACTAACTTTGCCGGGCATTATTTCTTGATTAATTAAGGTGTGTTCGATTGTCCAATTTTTTTCATGTTCTATTGGTTAAAAGTTTTGCCAAATATTTTTTCTCGAAACAACAAATTTCTTAAACCACCTCTCCCTCACTAACTCCCCAACCCCAAACCCACCCCACCCCTCATAATATTTGTCAACGTACATTATATATAAATGCCTTCAGAATAATATTTATTTATCTAGAAACTAACTTATTTTCCTTCTAACCGAACACACCCTCCATCTGATTGGAATATAATCCTTCTGACTCTGACTTATGTGTCCACATTGTCAATCATAGCACACATAATAAAAATACATTTGAGGTAATTAGCATAAAATAATTAATCAATTTATGTTGAATCGATAATTTTTATAACTCTAGTCTGCATTTGACAATATTAAGGAACAAAAAACTGAAGATTCAGTCATTAAATAAAGATGAAGGTTCAAATTCAAAACATGAGATCTTATCCCTATTATTTCCCTGATAGTTTTGTGTAGCTAACGTATATAAGGTGTGAATCTGACAAACTTTCAGAAAACTTTCAATTACATCATATCCTTAAATCATAAAGATGCAAACTGATCCTGACAATTGCCCTGAAATTTTCATCTCAAAAGGTGTCTAGGTCCTTACACTTTGTATGTCTGGTCCAACATATATAGATGTCTTTTTTGTTGGACTTTTGTGCTCACTGCTAAGCTTAAATAATGCTAATCTTTTCCTTTAATTTCCTGTGTCTTGCTCAATAACCTTGGCCTTCAACTACTTAGCCTCATGAGAAATTCATGAGAATCAAGCACACAAATTAAATCTGAATTAAAAAAACTTCTTTGACTTAATGAATGACAAAGTGTGTAATTCATAAAAAGAAGATGCATGCATTGAGAAATTTACATCTTTGTCACCAATAAAAGAAGAAAAGGGCTATGAATCTTGGAGAATGCATGCATTTATACATTCTTCTTATACAAAGAACTAAAAACTATGTTCTTAAACCTTATTCTTTTAATTGCATGATCATCCGTTTTATACAAACCAAATTTGAGTTTAAATTTCTTGCACTAATAGTGTATAATTTTTTTATCATCATTAGATTAAAATTACCTTTAACACTAGACAGGTAATATGTAGTCTCTTTTTTTTTTCTCCATGTAGTCTTGACTCGATGACATAGAGTATTCATAGATTAATAACATTTTGTATAGTTAAATAAAATAATAGTACGATAACATTTCTTGTGGTGTCGGTATATAAGTAATTTCATTCTTATTCAAAAATTTTAAGTTGTATATGTTGTCAGTGTAAAACATTTCAAATTACTCTTATAAAAAAGATATTTACAGGTGAAGCTTCATAAAATTTAAAAATTGATCCTACAGTTAAATTCTTGTAAAAATAAGGGGGGGGGGGGGGGGGCAATATGGGCATAGCTGACAAACACACAAGGATGAATACTTTCAGGAGTCGAGGGCGGCTAGGTCATTTATTTATGCATTGAGAATCTCAGTCAAAAATCTGGATAACATGATGAACGCACTACCTTGACCTTCTTTTCTCCATTTTTATTTATTTTACTCAGGTTCGATATTTGCAATGGAGCCAGACTAATTCAGATTCATATTGGGAAGTTTCATTTTGTATTGGAGGGTAAAGTGCTTCTATCAAAAAATGATTATACACTTAGAGTTTAAATTTGAAATCTCTGATTAAGGATGAAGGAGTCACTACAACAAAAGATATATTTAGTGGCAACAAAATTTTCTTTTATTGCAGCAAAAATGTTTAGCGACAATTGAGTTAATATCATTGCATCCAACGTCGCTAAAGCCTTTAGCGGTATTTATATATAGAGTTGGTTATAATTACTTAAATTTATTATTGCTAAATATAATATAACGATATATATTATTGCTGCTAAATAATTACAGCCTCAAAATCCTTTATTTATTATAGTGAGTACTTACCACTTCACCACAACTTTTGGTGATACTACCTTGGCCTTGGGCACACACATATTAGGATCTAGACATGAGTTGTTATAGCAGGTTTCATTATGCACGTACTCCTAAATATTGTTATCCTGCCTTAAAAGAAATCATGGATATTGCTATTTATTTTGAAGAAGGTGAGAAATTCATTGTTTACTCTCATGATTGGCGCCCCCCCCCCCCCCACCCCCAGCATCAATTTCTTTCACCAGCTAGCTTCATTTGTTAGTTGGTTTGGTAGCTACCCTACTACTACTATGATTGAATGCTTGCTGATCATGTTGCAGCTATGCAAACAATATAACAAAAAAAATATTGCAACTTGCATTACCCAAATCATGATATGTCGACGACATAATTCGATCACATATATCTTGTTCTAATAGTTATATTACAAAAAGAAAAATAGTTATAGTACACGATGACATGACTTATCTATCACAAAAAAAAGTACATTCTAAAATGAATGGAATCTCTCCATCTTTAATTAGAACAAATCTCATGATAACGAAGAACCTTCCTCCTTTAATCGAACTCTACACGACACAAGAGCCAAATTAATAGTGTGTGTTATTTTTGACTTACACCAAAAGACAAGTAGATAAATTACAGATTATTTTTTGTGAGTTAAACTGATTTTTGTGGTATATATAGTCTTTAGATTAAAATAAGTAGGAAGAAATTGTCTTGGCCAGATAACATTAATATTGCTCTGGTGATCATGTGCAGATTCAGTCATTCAGATAAGCAGAGACAATAGTCTGCAGATACTGTTAGCACTAATTAAGAAGACATTTATTCATGCCTGGCTCCAAATCACTAGTCTCCGTAGCCCACAATGGAATTTTCTATGTATATAAGGACACTACTCCTCCTGATCCCACCACCTCAGGGCCATCAACCCTCCGCATCTTTTTCCCTTTCACATGTGGCTTTTTATAAGCACTTCAATTATTTCATTAATTATTATATTTTTTTTCTTCTCATTTATGTCATGGTGGTAGAATTTTGAAAGTCTAATGGAAACCTTCTTTCAACAACCATTCTTTCATATTCTTTCAAAAATATTTTTAATTGTTAATCATGTTAATTTAGATATAGTACTTTTTTTTCGTAACTTTCAAAAATGCAAATTTTATTTCAAAAACATTAAAGATTCAATGTTCAAATTCAAAGTCAAAATTAAGAAGTTTAAATCACAAAAAATGAAAAATATCGCACAAATTGAGATAAAAGAAGTATTTAACTAGCGTTTGGTCATAGATTTTAGATCAAATTATTAAAATTTATTTTTAAATATCTGTTTGACCATAGAGATTTTGGATAACATTTTAAAAATTTGTCTTCAATAAATTTTTCAAGTTTCAAAAATTAGTCTTTTGAAGACTTTCATTCATAAAACTTTAATTTTTTTCAAACAAAATATTGTCTAAACACACCTTCAAATTTCAAAAACTCAATTTTTCAAGTTTCAAATTCAAAATCTATAACCAAACAAGAATTTTATGACACAAGTACTATATCAATGCTTTTATTTTACTAGATATTAATAGATGAAAAGAAATCACCTAATATTTTTAAATAAAAATTAAATCCTTGTTGTGCTATAATTTTCACCAATATATATTACGTTGATCGATATAACGATCACATGCTTCCCGCACGCCTTCATGAGGAGCTCACTCAATACTATACTATATTATATCTTTTATTCTTCCCATATATCTGCAGCAGCCCCGGAAGGGTTGCTTTATTAAATAAAAATATGTGTTGAGATCATATAGTACTGTCGTGGACAGGCAATAACCACCTAGCTAATTGTGAAAACCATGGTTTTGTCAGGACATATTTTGTTTTTCTTCCCAAGTAAAGATGGTTTCATAGTGTATATGTGTCAACTTCTAATTCTACCTTGTTTTCAGGTTGTTTTCATGCTTTTTTTTTATTGGATTCATTCATCATGGAAAATCATACAATCTTTTGCCGCCCCTAAGCACAACTCTGATTGATTGCAGGCTCCCCCACCTATATGCTTATTCTTTCAACCTTCTTTTTCTTTTCCTTCACAAGATCACAACCCGCGCGGCAGTCAACTTCGCAAGCTAACTTCAGCCAACCAACACACGTTTGACACAAGATTATATCAAACACAAAGGAAACACACTACAGCGGAAATACACAACAACAACACAAGCATGTACAGGCAAACTGCCCAACTTCTATATATAACTCTCCACAGTTTATACAAAAGAATCACCTCAAGGAGTTTGGAAGGCTAAGGAGCTTTTCTTACAAAACTCTTGCTAACCTTTGCCATTCCAAACTCCCTCTATATATATACAAAGCAGCCAGCAGCTTTAGCCAACTAGGGGGGGTGCTGGCCATGTGCCAGCACCTTACAAAGGGGTACAAGGGAAATACTAAACAATCTGCACGCCTGTTAGAGCCCATGCTGCGCCCATGCTGCGCCCATGTGCTCTGCCTGCACGCCTGTCTGCAAGTCTGTCAGGTGTCTGTCTGCTGCACGCGCCCGCGCGCATCCGCAGCCCACGCTCCTGCCTCTGCCTTGCCTTGTCTTGCCTTGCCTTGCCTTGCCTTTGCCTCAGCTTTTGGCCTTGGCCCGCCCATGCCAACACGCATGTCGGCCAACGCCAACCCCACTGCTTGCGCACATGCCCGCCTGGTGCCATGTGCCTTCATTGCCACTGACTTTGCCAAGCCTTGCCAACACTCAAGGCCCTTGGCCTTTGCTTGCCTGCCATGCCATAGGCATGCCTGCCGCGCATTGCTTTTCTGCCAACATCGGCCAGCTGACAAGGGGCAATGCACAAGCCCTTGCCACTGCCTTAGCCCCATACGCCTAGCCCAAACCTGAGGGTCTTACAAACCACCCCCACCCGTTGAACTCGACGTCCTCGTTGAGGCTGTTTTTAGGTAGTCCTCCAACTGATTGTCGAACTGCCAAAGTGACTTGGTTTTCTCCCAAGTAGCGTCGGCCTCCTGCTTACCCTTCCACTGTATAAGAAATTCTGTCCGCCTATTCTTCTTGACGCCCAACACCCGATGATCCAGTATCTTCTCAATTTGGGCATCAAACTGTGTGCGCACCACAGCCGGCGCCCGCTTTGACTGGCTCCTATCCGGATCAGCATCATCATAAAATGGCTTCAGAAAACTCACATGGAAGGTTGGATGCAATTTCAACCTTTCAGGCAGCATCAACCTATAAGCAACTTCACCAACCTTTTGGACCACCTCAAAGGGTCCATCATACTTCGGAATTAACCCACGGTGCCTAAACTTACTTGTAATCTGCTTCCAGATTTGAGGTGTAAGTTTCAGCAACACCTTGTCACCAACACTGAATTCCAGCGACCTCCTGTGTTGATCAGCATACTTTTTCATACGTTTCTGGGCCTTGCGCAAACTGTCTTGCGCCTCAGCAAGCACTTCCTGCTTGTCCCTGGCATATCTGTAGGCAGCAGGACACTTTCCTTGCCCTTTCTGCCTGGCAACATCTAGCGGTGTCATAGGCTGTCTGCCTAAGACCAACTCAAACGGGCTCATCTCTGTAGCTGACGACCTGTGCAAATTATAACAGAATTGTGCACTGTCCAGCAAGTCTACCCAGTTCCTCTGACTGGCCGTCACGAAGTGCCTCAAGTATTCTTCCAACAAGTGATTAATTCTTTCCGTCTGCCCATCAGTCTGAGGGTGATTCGCAGTTGAAAACTTCAGATCAGTCCCCATCATATTGAACAAAGCTGTCCAGAACCGACCTGTGAACCGTGTATCCCTGTCACTGATGATATCTGCTGGCACACCAAAGAACTTAACCACATTTTTGAAGAACAAATCTGCAGCAACATCTGACGAATATACAACCGGAGCAGCAACAAAGACAGCATACTTTGAGAATCTGTCTACCACAACCATCACCGATGCCATGCCATTTACCTTTGGGAATCCGCTGATAAAGTCCATCGAAACTGACAACCATGGCCTTTCCGGAATTGGAAGAGGCTGCAGCAAACCTGCTTCCTTCTTGCGTTCAGTTTTGTCCAACTGACAAACCAAACAAGTTTTGACATACGCCTCTATGTCATCTTCCATCCTTGGCCAAAAGTACCCACGCGACAGTAGTGCTAACATCCGCTCAACACCCGGATGTCCTGCCCACATTGTGTCATGCGCCTCTTTCAGCAACTCCTTGCGCAATCCACCGCCTTGAGGTACGACGATTCTCCCCCCTTTTAAATGGAGCAGATCGTCCTCGATCCAATACCTCCGCACTGTCCCGTCTTTCACTTGACTCATTAACTTAGCATATAATGAATCATTTGCCGCACACAGTCTAATTTTATCAACAAAATCAGACTCCAACCTGGAAATTGAATACATAGCAGCCAATACCTGCTTCCTACTCAGAGCATCAGCAACTTGGTTGAACTTTCCTGGCTTATGCTCCCACACAAAGTCATATTCTGCCAAGAACTCCTGCCAACGAGCCTGATTGGGACTAAGTTTGGGTTGCGTATTGAAATAAGTATTAGCAACATTGTCCGTCCTGACAACAAACTTAGTTCCTAGCAGATACACACGCCACGTTTGCAAGCAGTGCACCACAGCAACCATCTCTTTCTCATGAGTAGAGTACCTCTGCTCAGCATCGTTCAATTTCCTGCTTTCAAAGGCCACAGGGCGGCCTTCCTGCACAAGCACACCGCCTATAGCCTTGTCTGATGCATCAGTATGCACCTCAAATGGTAATTCAAAGTCAGGCAGCTTCAATATGGGTTCTGAAGCAATGGCTGCCTTCAGCAACTCGAACGCCCCAGCACATTTATCAGACCATGCCCATATTGCCTCCTTTTTCAGCAAATCAGTCAAGACAGCAACTTTCTTTGAATAACCTGCAATGAATTTGCGATAATAGTTGGACAGCCCAAGGAAAGACCTCAAATCTTTCACATTCTGAGGTGCCTGCCAATCCACAATTGCCTGCACCTTCTTTGGATCCATCCTCACTTGATTCTGGCTCACCAAGTGACCAAGAAACTTAATTTCTTGCTGTGCAAATTCACATTTCTCCATCTTCACATAGAGTTTATATTGCCTCAGCCTAGACAATACTGTTTTTAAATGGCTAACATGTTCATCTAATGAGCGGCTATAAATCACAATGTCATCTAAGTAGACTACCACAAAGTCATCAAGGTACTCAAATAAGACATTGTTCATTAAATTGCAAAACGTTGCTGGGGCATTAGTTAACCCAAACGGCATAACAAGAAATTCATATGAGCCATATCTAGTTACACATGTAGTTTTTGGCTCATCCCCCTCTGCTATCCTAACCTGCCAATAGCCAGACCTCAAATCCAGCTTGGTGAACCATTTTGCCTTGCTCAGCCTGTCGATCAAATCCTGCACCAACGGAACAGGGTACTTGTTCTTCACAGTCACCTTGTTCAATGCCCTGTAATCAACACACATCCTCATCGTTCCATCCTGTTTTTTCTGAAACAAAACAGGAGCACCATAAGGAGCTTTTGAAGGTTGAATCAGCCCAGCATCCAGCAGCTCATTCAATTGCTTCCTCAGTTCAGCGAGCTCCTTTGGGGCCATACGATAGGGTGCCTGTGCAGGGGCAATTGATCCTGGCAGCAATTCGATTTTGTGATCAATATCCCTTTTGGGTGGCAGCATTTTTGGCAATTCTGGGGGCATCACATCTTTGAAGTCCCCCAAAACTGCTGCCACACAGTCAGGCACAATCAGTTTCACATCAGGCTTTGCCTCCACCGCAGCAACAAGGTAAGTCAGTTCACCTCGCTTGAGTCCCTTCTCAACAGTCATAGCAAATACCACGGGTTCCTTGTTCTTGCAAATTTTCTCCGCCACAACATGCGGATGTACAGCCTTGATAAACCCAGCCATCCGTTCCTGCATCACCATTACTCCGTCCAAATGTGCCATTGGGACGAAACAGTTCTTTCGCAGAAAATCGATTCCAAGGATCATGTCGAAATCCCCCAGCGGAATCACCATCAAACTGTGTCTTCCCACCCAAGGCCCAGCACTGATTTTGACATCATATGCCATGCCTTCTATCTTTTGGGCAACTTGGTTAACAGTTTTCATGAAATTTGGGCTCTTTGTCAATCTCAGCCCAAATTGTCTAGCAAGCTTCACATCAATGAAGGTGTGGGTAGCTCCGGTATCCACCATTGCCACCACCACCTTCCCTTCAACCAGCATCTCAACATGCAGCAGTAAAGAATGCGGGTTCACTGAAGACTCACCCAAGGTATTCACCATCGTCATATTGGTGAGTAAACCCAATGGGTTCACCAATGCAGCAACAATCCCGCCATCTTCATCCCTGTTTGCACCTCCAGCAAGCATAGCATTGACCCTCTCACGATTGGGACAATTTCTGGCCAAGTGAGCACCGCCACAAGTCCAGCAGCCCTTGTCCCCTGCTGAAACATTCTTTTTTACATGTCCAGCATCAGCAACAGCCTTGCCCTTGTCCGCTCCTCCTTTCCGCTCCTCCTTCTTCCAATCCTTCTTGTCAGTCTTCTTCTTTGACTTCGAAGAAGTTGGATTTTCAGAAGGCACATGAGTTGTGCGAAAATCTACCAACGAATCGGCAGCAGCAATTGCACTAGGGAGGTCCTTCACATTCTGCCTCCTTAGTTCGTTTTGGGTCCACGCCTGCATCCCTGAGATGAAGTTGTGTAGCTTATCTTCATCCGACATGTTTTGTATATCCAACATCAAAGACGTGAAATCTTTGATGTAGTCCCTGACTGATCCCGTCTGCTTCAGCCTTTTCAATCGGTCCCTAGCAATCCAGGAAGCATTGCTAGGAAGGAACTGGTCCCTCATCTCTTTCTTAAGTTTGGCCCAGGAATCAATCCTTGGCCTGCCAGCACTTAGGTCGTCCGCATCTCTGGTCCGCCACCACAGCTTGGCATCGCCTGACAAGTACATAGTCGCGATGGCCAACTTGTCTGCCTCAGAAACGCGAGCAGTTGTAAAGTACTGCTCCATATCCCAAAGAAAATTTTCCAGTTCCTTTGCCGATCTTGAACCAGTGAAAGGCTTAGGTTCAGGGATTTTCACCTTTGAGCGGTCCGTATCATGGCCTGCTTGGGGAGCAGCCGCCATCGCCCTACGGAGTATCACCACCTCCAGGTTTAAGGTTTCGTTTTCCCTCTTCAGATCCTCGATCTGAGCCGAGGTTGACTCGCGAAAATCATCACTTTCCGCAAGTCTCACATTCATGATCTCCCGAAACCGAGCAAGTTCTGTAGTTAAGCTGTCAAGACGACGCAGCACAGTCGTCTCGTCCTCAGCAAACTCAGCCATTCCCAAGAGCGCTTCAACAGCAGCAACTCTGTCCTTGGTGTTTCCCACGCCAGTCATCGTGTAGTGTTTAACGAGCAGCTCTGATACCAGTTGTCACGGGGGCGATTTTTCTTTTCCTTCACAAGATCACAACCCGTGCGGCAGTCAACTTCGCAAGCTAACTTCAGCCAACCAACACACGTTTGACATAAGATTATATCAAACACAAAGGAAGCACACTACAGCGGAAATACACAACAACAACACAAGCATGTACAGGCAAACTGCCCAACTTCTATATATAACTCTCCACAGTTTATACAAAAGAATCACCTCAAGGAGTTTGGAAGGCTAAGGAGCTTTTCTTACAAAACTCTTGCTAACCTTTGCCATTCCAAACTCCCTCTATATATATACAAAGCAGCCAGCAGCTTTAGCCAACTAGGGGGGGTGCTGGCCATGTGCCAGCACCTTACAAAGGGGTACAAGGGAAATACTAAACAATCTGCACGCCTGTCAGAGCCCATGCTGCGCCCATGCTGCGCCCATGTGCTCTGCCTGCACGCCTGTCTGCAAGTCTGTCAGGTGTCTGTCTGCTGCACGCGCCCGCGCGCATCCGCAGCCCACGCTCCTGCCTCTGCCTTGCCTTGTCTTGCCTTGCCTTGCCTTGCCTTTGCCTCAGCTTTTGGCCTTGGCCCGCCCATGCCAACACGCATGTCGGCCAACGCCAACCCCACTGCTTGCGCACATGCCCGCCTGGTGCCATGTGCCTTCATTGCCACTGACTTTGCCAAGCCTTGCCAACACTCAAGGCCCTTGGCCTTTGCTTGCCTGCCATGCCATAGGCATGCCTGCCGCGCATTGCTTTTCTGCCAACATCGGCCAGCTGACAAGGGGCAATGCACAAGCCCTTGCCACTGCCTTAGCCCCATACGCCTAGCCCAAACCTGAGGGTCTTACACCCACCTATATGCTTATTCTTTCAACCTTCTTTTTTTGGTTGAAAAAGTTCATTTCCCACGAAAAAAAGATAACATGAGAATCGAACATATACTTTTTGTTTAACATAGTGTTTGAATAAGCTTGTGTGTGCATTGACATATATTTAATTTGACAGTATTTATAATGAAAATAAATAGAGATGGATGAGATCGATCCATCTAGATTTCTGATTCGAGTCTAATAAAATTAAGAAATTCTGACTAGCAGAGAACACTTTTTCCTTAAATCAATCCATGCAATTATGTGAATTTGATTTAATTACGCTAGTGAACATCAAAATTACAAAATTATATTTAATTACACTAGAATAAAAAGAACTTTACATATTATTCCAATGAAGTTATTTAATTATTAGGATTTAAGAATTTTCCACAAGTGTGTGGATAATGATTTGTTGGGACAAGATGAAGACCATCATCTTTTTCGATAATTTTCAAATATTAATGTATAATCATGTCAAATTACCAAGAATGTAAAAACAAAAATAAAAACGTACTTAGGATTCATAAGTGTCATAATGATTTTTTGTCTTGTGGTTATCGATCTTTCATATCAAGCGTACGTGGATCTCCAATTTTCTAACAATGAGATACTATGAAAGAAAATCTTACGTCTGATTTGGAGATTATTTATATACATATATATTTCTAACATGATCTTCTAATGGACCCAGTTTAGAATATCAAATGAGAAGGTTCCAGATGTTCGGGGCGAAAACAATTTTTCTAAAGCTGGAAAACCGAGCCAACTATTTGCGTGAGGGCTACAAATACTGCATCTTTAAAGATATTACTAGCAACTAACCTAAACTAACCTGACAAATGAAAATGACTAAAAAGCATATATATATATTTGGAATCTAATAAAGTTAGAACCTATTGTGTTTGAATAGGTTGACAATCATTTAGGCCTTATTTGATTTATATGAATATGAAGATACATTAGTCTTGACTTGTATATTTAACACTATTTATGAAGGAAATATTAATATGACACAAGATAGTGTTGTTGTTTTTACAGATGCAGATTTATAATTGGAGAAGAAGAAGGCAAGAATGGTTATGGATAGATGCAGACACTTGCTTCATGCCTTTGGCGCTCCCATTCAATTTGTAGGGAAGGCCAGAACTGCTAAAGCATTAGCAATTCATAAGATTTTCGAAGTAACTTTACAGAATGATTGGTCACGGATTCATATCTTATCAGATCTAAAGAATGTGGTGCAAATATTACAAAAGAAAATAATGGTATCCTGTGAAATAGCAACCACTTGCGAGGATATATATATGGAGATTGATGAGCTCTTTTGAAGAAATCAATATATATATATTCTTCGATCATGAAATTGTATTAGCTCATAATTTAGCAAATTCTCTATTTCCTTTCTATATAGAATTTTTTGGGCTTCAGCTTTCCCAAGTTGGATTGTAAATGATGCACTGACATCGTATGCACATTTGAAACAAATTATGAGATAATATAATGAGTTTGTTTATCGAATAAAAAAATCAGTTCCGAGAGGTGACACATGAAACTAGAAAATAGAAAATATAATTAAGCAGATGATCACTCAACTTAGGATAGTTTACTTAAAAAGTTATTTAATTTTATTTTATAATTTAAAAATCACTTAACTTAGAATCGTTCACTTATAAAGTCACTCAATTATTAATATTTCACCTTGAAAGTCACTCAACTAATTTA
Source organism: Solanum dulcamara (assembly GCF_947179165.1). Lineage (NCBI taxonomy): Eukaryota > Viridiplantae > Streptophyta > Magnoliopsida > Solanales > Solanaceae > Solanum > Solanum dulcamara. The sequence continues at coordinate 8,839,929 of NC_077240.1, read as the reverse complement.
AATAGTTTTTTCATTAAATTTTGTTGAAATTTAATTTTAAGCTAAATTTTATTTCAAGAAATAATAAGATACTCATTTTAACCATTTCGTTGACTCACCTCACTTTATCTGCTAAAATTATGTTATCAAATAATATATATATATATATATATATATATATACCAACACCTTTTTATTTGAGAGAATTTTAGGTGACAACTCATTTTCTAAAAAGTTATTTGCATTAATATCAAAACTTTCTAAATATTTTTTTTTTTTAAAATCATAGTATAAATATCCAAAAAGATCAGGGATTAGTTCCTTTTAAATTCTTATTAATTATTTCTCCTTATCTCTCATTCAAAAAATAATGAATAAATTTTAGTTGTTATATTTTCTATTTCTTTCTCTCATTAAATTAGGAATTGAATGCTAAAATATCGTCTTCGTTTTTTTTTTAACGGTATGAATGAAATATATATATTCATATTTTCTTAGAAATGTATGACTGCGATTTATTATATACAAAACATTTTCAAAATTATTGTTATATTCATCGTGTGTTTAGATATACAACTCTCTTTTTTGTTGTAGTTGTAATGAGCCACAAAACAAGTTGACCTCAAAAATGACTTGACAAATTAAAATCAGTTGGTAAGACAAAAGAAAATATATAATGTAGTCTATCATGCATAAATTATGCTCATATTTCAAGAGGATATATAAGAAAAAAAGAAGAAATAGTGTTTGAGAAAGGAGAGGTACTCGTAGCCTTGATCATCCTAGGACATGGGTTGTCACAACGACACCAACAATGGTGGGGCTCAATATGAACAAACTTGTATTACTTCACTAACACAAGCTTGAAAAGTCACTTGAACATTACACTCTTCCACGTGAACTTCACATGGCTACACCTATTCAATCTTGTTGTGTTCAACTTTTGTAAATTTTTGAAACCAAACCTGGTGAATTACTTTATCACATAATTCATCCATTACTTCCAAATCTTTTTTGGCCATTTTCTGTGCGATCAAAGTTTTAGCACCTCATTGTCATCATTAGAAAACAAAGAAAAAAGGAGGGTCCCTTTGATAGCACAAGAAATCACTTGCTTGCTCCAGAGAGATGCCTACTTGGAAAGCATACGTTCCTCCAATCTTGCCCGCACTACAAAAATTTATGAAACACCCTCAATTTATGTCTATCATAAACAACCTATGAGTATATCTCATAAAGGTGAAAGTATGTTATTTCTACAATTAAAGTATAACAAAAATGAAAATAATGATAAGAAAATAAAGTTTCAAGCCCATACAAAACTGTATGTATTTTCTTAAAGAATTTAATCCTTTTTAGATTGTCGAAGATATAGATTAATTTCTCCCAAAATAAAATGAAACACCATTCTACATGTCAAAATAGAATGTCGAAATGGAAGCTGAAGAAGAGGAGTAATTGGAGAAGACGACCTAAGAGAGTTGAGAGAAATTTGGGGATTTTTGTATTCGTCTGAGAGAGGAAAAGGGTAAAGTGAAGTTCACACTTTCTTCACTGTTGTACATGTATATATAATGTGGTTAGTTTTATAATTAACCACAGTTAGTCATCTAACTACCATTTAACAAACTAACTACTCTTTAACAGAAATTATCAACAGAATAACAACTACACATCTACATCACTAACTATTAACTAATTGTTGTTGTGTTTACTGTTATGTGTCAATACTCCCCCTCAAGTTGGAGGGTGCATAACATCCAGCACTCCCAACTTGTTCATCAAATATACATGCTGCTGCTTGTTCAGTCCCTTTGTCATCAAGTCGGCTTGTTGATCATTTGTCTTTACAAATTCAGTTTTGACGATTCCTTCCTTTATCTTGTCCCTTATAAAGTGACAGTCAATTTCTATATGTTTCGTTCTCTCATGATAGACTGGATTTGCTGCAAGTTGGATCGCTGCCTTGCTATCACTCCAAATAGCTACTGGCTGATGAACCTTTACCCCAAGCTCACTGAACAAGCCCAGCAACCAGGTAACTTCTGCAACAACTGCTGCCATGCTTCTATATTCAGCTTCAGCTGAGCTTTTGGACACTGTTTGTTGCTTCTTTGATTTCCAAGAGATTAAAGACTCTCCAAACTTTACTGCATATCATGTAATAGATCTTCTTGTATTGGGACATGCTGCCCAGTCTGAGTCACACCAACATGTAATTTCATGTGCAGGTTGTGCTCTGAAATGGAGGCCCTGGCCTGGTGCATTCTTCAGGTATTTGACTACTCTTATAGCAGCTTCCCAGTGTGATACTTTGGGCTCTTGCATGAACTGACTTAGTGTTTGGACTGCAAAGCTGATATCTGGCCTAGTGATGGTCACATACAGTAGCTTTCCTATCAACCTTTGGTACCTTGAAACATCCTCCAAGGCTGCATCTCCTTCAACTCCAACAACCTTGTCATATTCCACAGTGGTTAGTTTGTTTCCTGCTTCCAATGGAGTAACAGCTGGCTTTGTGCCAGCTAATCCCATCTCTGATATGAGCTCCAATGTATATTTCCTCTGATTAAGGATGATGCCATATTGGGATCTCAGAACTTCTATACCATGAAAGTACTTGAGTTCCCCCAAGTCCTTCACCTTGAAGTCATGCTGCAGAATCTGTTTGGCTGCTTCTATGAGACTGCTGCTGTCTCCAGTGATGAGGAGGTCATCTACATATACAAGTATTATGATGATGTTGTTACCTGATTTCTTTGTAAATAGTGAGTAATCATGAAGGCTTTGTATGAATCCTGCAGCTATCAATGCATCAGTGAGCTTGATGTTCCATTGTCTTGATGCCTGTTTCAGGCCATATAAAGACTTCAGCAATCTGCATACCTTGGTCTCCCCCTGTCTCTTGAACCCCTCTGGCATCTCCATATAGACTTCCTCATAAAGGTCCCCTTGCAAGAATGCATTGTATACATCCATTTGATGAAGCTTCCACCCTCTTGAGGCTGCCAGTGCAATCACTGATCTCACAGTGACCATTTTTGCTACTGGAGAAAAGGTCTCATGATAATCAAGGCCCTCCTTCTGACTATATCCTTTTGCTACCAGCCTTGCCTTGAATCTTTCTACCTCTCCATTTGCCTTATACTTGATCTTGTACACCCACTTAGAGCCAACAGCATTCTTTCCATGTGGAAGATCAACAATTTTCCAAGTGTGATTGTCTTCAAGAGCCTTGATCTCCTGTTGCATAGCTTCTATCCACCTTGCATCCCTTGAAGCCTCCTTGAAGTTTCTTGGTTCAGCTGAGTCTGAGAACTTAGCCAAGTAACTTCTATAGTTTTCTGATGTGCCTGCATATGACAAATATTTGTTTATAGAATAGATGTGGTCATGACTAGTGTTGACAACATAGTCATTCAACCACCCAGGTTGCTTGGTTAATCTGGCTGGTCTATTGCCAGTGACAGCAGGAGGAGCAACCATCAATGGATTTGGATTTTGTGCTTGTGCATTCTCTTGTGCAGTATTATCAGCATCAAGTTCTTCAGCATCAGCAACAGCATCAAGTTCTTCAGCATCAGCAACATCCTCTTCAGCATCAGCATCAAGTTCTTCAGCATCAGCAACATCCTCTTCAGCATCAGCAACATAGTGTGTCCCCCTTGCTCCTACTGGTGGAGACTGGCAAGGATGAGCAGGGGCAGGGGAATCATAGGCAGCATCAGTATGATTCAATTGGAGGAATGTGCTATCAGTTGAGTCTGCAATGTGACTAAAGGGAAATGTATTTTCATGGAACACCACATCCCTGCTAATAAGGAATTTATTAGTAGATAAATCAAGCACAATGTAGCCCTTTTGAGTTTCAGAGTACCCCATGAGTGCAGCTTCTTTAGCTCTATATGCAAATTTGTCTGATTTAGGTAAGGCAGTCACAAAGCATAAACAACCAGGTATTCTTAGATGGTCAAGGGATGCCTTCTTGTGATGTAGCATCTCATAAGGAGTATTGCCCTTCAGGGCACTTGATGGTAACCTGTTCATGAGGTATACTGCATTTTTAATACAGAAGCCCCAGAATTTTGTTGGAAAAGAGGCCTGAAATTTGATAGCTCTTGCCATCTCCAAAATTTGCCTGTGCTTTCTCTCCACCACCCCATTCTGTTGGGGTGTATAAGGACAGCTGCTTTGGTGATTTATTCCCAGGATCTGCAAAAGCTCACAGGTTTGAGAGTTAAAGAACTCAGTACCATTGTCAGACCTAATGGTCTTGACCCTGCAGTTAAACTGAGTATTCACAAATGCAAGAAATTGTTTCAGAACTACAATCACTTCAGTCTTCAGCTGCAATAAATGGACCCAAGTGTATCTGGTATGATCATCAACAATAGTGAGAAAGTAATTCTTCTTATCAACAGTAGGAGTTTTATAAGGACCCCACAGCTCTAAGTGAATCAATTCAAAAGAATGTTTTGTTCTGGAGACACTTGAGGGAAATTGTAATCTAGTTTGTTTTGCTAATGGACAGATTCTACAATTGTTATGCACATTTTTGTCAATCTTGTTTTGGAATTCCATCATATTCTTCATTGTGGATATAGAAGGATGGCCCAGTCTTCTATGCCATAGGCTGCATCTTTCTTCAGCATCTGCTAAGTAAACTTGTCTCACTTCCTCTCTTCCTTGCTCATCAGAGCCTTCAGCTGCCCCCTGGAAAATGTATAGTCCTCCTTGCAATCTACCAATCCCCTTCACCCTGCCACTGTAGAGATCCTGAAAGATACAGTGATCAGGAAAGAAATTCACTGAGCAACATAATTCTTTGGTTAATTGTGACACTGACAGTAAATTGTATTTAAAATCAGGCACAAATAACACATTTGTGATTCTCTCCTGTCCAAATAATTCTGCACTTCCTGTGTGGGTAATTGGCACTGTACTCCCATTTGGCAGGTGCATCCGTACTTCCTTATTGGCTTGTAGATTATGAATGCTCTTAAGCATTTTTTTACTTGCAGTGACATGGTGTGAAGCACCTGAATCTACTATCCATTCACTTTTTTCCAGTTGAGACAGTAGACAGGTTACAATACCTGTCATGTGGGCTTGATATTCCTCAGAATCATGGCCATGATGCCTGTACTGGTATTCTGAATTATGATGGTTATTTTTGTCATCACTTCTTCTGTTGTCTTCAGTGTATTGTCTTCCATTATCATCCTTACCTGCACTACCTGCATGTTTTCCTTGGCAGCAATCTGCATTATTTGCCACTGCAACATGTGCTTCCTTCTTCCATCCTTCATTGTTATCTTTCTTGTATCTTTCTCTGTATCTATCCTTCCTCCATCCTTCACGATAGTTGTTATCCTTCCTGTAGCCATCATATGCACCTTCCACCTTTCTGTTGGCCTTGTTATCCCTTTCTGAAGGATATCCAACGAGCTTGTAGCATTCCTTCTTTGTATGATTTCGCATGTGACAATGCTCACAATACACTGCACTGCCTCCTTTGTAACTATCATTTCTCTTGACTTGCATTGCTATAGGATTGGATTTCTCAGCACTTAACTGTTGACTTTCATCTTGCACTATTAGGGCATATGCCTGATTTACAGATGGTGCACTAGATTTCATCAGAATTTGCCGCTTAGCCTGATCATAAGATTCATTCAAACCACTCAGAAACTGCATTAGCCTCTATTCTTGTAGATATTCGATGTAGTCCCTGGACTTTGGACAACCACAGTTTGGAGAAGGGGCTATCAAGTCGTATTCACTCCACAACTCCTTCAACTTGGAGAAATATACTGACACCGGGCTCGTTCCTTGTTTGAGACTCGCAATAGCTGTGTGTACCTGGAAAACTCGCACTCGATTCACCTTATCAAAGCTCTCCTTCAGATCCTCCCAGACTAAATGTGCGTCTGATGCATACACGATGCTGCTTAACAAGTTCTCTGATACCGTGTTCATAATCCACGACAGTACAATTGCATTTACCGTCTCCCACTGTTCATGAAGTGATTCGTCGAACGAATTCTTCGTGCATGTGCCAGTTACGAACCCTAGCTTCTTCTTGGCCAAAAGAGATATCCTCATAGCTCGACTCCATACCCCATAATTTTCAGATCCGGTGAGTTTCACCGGTGCTAGCACACATCCCGATGTGTCTGATGGATGCACATACAAAGGATGGCCGTGCTCTATGACTATTCTTTCAACTGATGCTTGTGACTGTGAGAATTCACCCATGGTTTTCAGTTCTGAACTTCAATGGTGATATTGGACCTTTCCGACGAATTTCAGTTCTTCAGCTTCTCAATCGTTTCTCTAACAGCTGCTTCAGCTTCAGCTTCCTTGATCGAAGACCCGCTCTGATACCATGTCAAAATAGAATGTCGAAATGGAAGCTGAAGAAGAGGAGTAATTGGAGAAGACGACCTAAGAGAGTTGAGAGAAATTTGGGGATTTTTGTATTCGTCTGAGAGAGGAAAAGGGTAAAGTGAAGTTCACACTTTCTTCACTGTTGTACATGTATATATAATGTGGTTAGTTTTATAATTAACCACAGTTAGTCATCTAACTACCATTTAACAAACTAACTACTCTTTAACAGAAATTATCAACAGAATAACAACTACACATCTACATCACTAACTATTAACTAATTGTTGTTGTGTTTACTGTTATGTGTCAATACTACAATACTGATAATCAAAATTGTAGAACTTCAACGAATCAACAAATGAAATTAATCACACAACACTTACTTTTTATCTTGAAAAAATGATGCAGATGAAGATGAGAAGAAATAAAAGGATTATGTTTGCTTTTAGAAGAAGAAGAATTCCACAAATTTAATTAAATAATTTTGCGCGAATTGATTTTTAGTTAAGAAAATTCATTAGTGAAAAAATGAAGAAATAAATTTTGTCAAAACCAATTATAAATTAAATCATTTGTCAAAATCGAGAGAAACAACGATAATAGCGTGAGAGAAGACTCTCTTCTCAACACTTTAAGTGCTAAAAAAATGCTTTTATATATAAACACAAAAGTTCTCCTTTTTATTACCGCGAAGGAGAAAATACTTTCTTCGAATTTCATTTCCCCTTCATTTGCATAACTTCTATGAAATTTATATATTTCTATTGTTAACCATAGGGAAGGTAACAAGCTACCATGGTTAAGTGAGGTGTTAGAGGTTGTTATAGTTAGTTAGAGATTGTTGAGATTAGAAACTAACTCTAAAGAGATCTATAAATACACCACACTCACACACATGTAAAGTTCATTGAAAACTAATAATATTTTATACAATGTAGTTGCTCTTTTCTCTTCTTCTGCTTCATCTTCTTCATCTGTTTCTCTGCTTCTTATTCTTTTTGCTGCACTGCTTCTCTCTTGTCTAAATCTTCTCATTGTTGTGAGGTTATTACACAGCTCCAGTTATGAGCTTATTATGGTATCAGAACCTTGGTGAAGTCTGATTAGATCAAGCCATAGAGTAGTCAAAGTAGTGCAGACAGATACTTAGATTCAAACCTAGAAAATGTTTGAATCACAAGTAAGTATCAAATCAGCAGCACACACAGGTTCAAAGCAATTGCAATGGTGAACGTAGGTGAAGTTGCAGCTAGAACATTAGGTGAAGTTGCATCCTCGCTTCCTCTCTCATACTAGAACCTTTGGTTGCCTGTGTTATGCCACCTGATCAACTATCAAAGATAAGTTCTCTCCTAGATCCATACCTGTTGTTCTCGTGGGCTACTCTTTGTCATAAAAAAGATACCTTCTATATGATTTATATTCTAAATCCTTCTTTGTAAATAGGCATGTTGTATTCAAAGAGGACCTGTTTCCTTTTAGCAACTTTCACACCTCATCCAATCCCATATTCCTAGTCATAACTTTTATCCCACCTACTGCTGATCCACCTACTTCAAGTGTCACTGCTACACTCTCCAGTCTAAATGCACCTGTAGTCCCTTTCTCTACTCCTAACTCTCCTAATCTGTCATCTGTTGTTCCCTCACCTTCTGCAGCAGTTCTTGTCCCTCCAAGAGGTCTTCTAGACCAACCAAACTACCTATCTGGCTTCAGGACTTTGTCACTCAACCTAAAAGCCACTCTTATGTATATCCCGTATTTGACTATATTATCTATAAGCACCTCTCTCCTTCTTATACCTCATGTCTCAAAGCTTATTCAGCCATCTCAGAGCCTTTCTCTTAAAAAGAAACTGCTTTTGACCCTTAATGGATTCAAGTAATGCAGTTGGAAATTGATGCATTAGTGGAAAACAAGACTTGGAGTCTGGTAAATCTTTTACCTAGTAAGAAGCCTATTGGCTGCAGATGAATCTACAAGGTCAAGTATAAGTCTACAGGGGAAGTGAAGAGGTACAAGGCTAGATTAGTAGCTAAGGAATATAGTCAACAGAAAGGACTTGATTATGGTGAGACTTTCAGCCCTGTGGTTAAGATGGTGACTGTGAGGTCTATCATTGCTCTTGCTGCATCTGAGGGTTGGGTTATTCATCAGATGGATGTTCACAATGCTTTTCTCAATGATGATCTTTTAGAAGATATATATATGACCATTCCTCCTAGGTTTAGTCAACATGGGGAGAGTTCTAAAGTCTGCAAACTCCACAAGTCTCTATATGGTCTCAAACAAGCACCAAGGTAGTGGAACTTCAAACTAACACAGTCTTTGCTTCAGTTAAGATTCCATCAAAATCACTATGACTATCACTATTCACTAGACATAATGAGGATGATATAATCATTGTGGTGGTCTATGCAGATGATCTTTTGATCACTAGTAGCAGTAATTATATCATCAGTGACACAAGGAAAGATTTACAAAAATAGTTCAAGATGAAGGATGTGGGGAGCTCAAATTCTTCCTAGGTATTGAATGTGCTAGATCAAGCAAAGGGATTCACATATCTCAAAGAAAATATGCTCTTAAACTAATAGCTAAATGTGGCCTAAGGGGAGCCAAACCTGCTGGAACTCCTCTAGAACAGAATCAGAAATTGACATTAGTGCAATATGATGAGTGTATCAAAAGCAATGAGGGACCTGAAGATCATAAGTTGCAGGATCCTAAAAGATACTAAAGATTTTTAGGAAGACTTCTATACCTGACCATGACTAGACATGACTTAGCCTTCTTAGTTCAGGTCCTAAGTCAGTGCATGCACTATCCTAAAGAGTCTCACATAGAAGCAGCATTGAGAGTAGTTAGATACATAAAAAAAGCACCTAGACTTGGATTATTGATGCCAGCAAAAGACACTAACAAACTTCTTGCCTACTGTGACTCAGATTGGGGTGGATGCTTAGAGACAAGGAGATCAGTAACTGGTTATTTAGTTAAGTTTGGTGGAGCACTGATATCCTGAAAGTTGAAGAAGCAAGAGACTGTGTCTAGAAGCTCAGCTGAAGTTGAGTTCAGAAGTATGGCCAACTGTGCAGCTGAAGTTACATGGCTTGTAGGACTGTTTGAAGAATTTGGAGTGCACATCGAGCTGTCTGTAACCATGGTATGTGACAGCAAAACAGCAATTTAGATTGCAGCTAATCCTATCTTTCATGAAAGAACCAAACACATAGACATTGATTGCCATTTGTAAGAGAGAAAATCAATCAAGGAATGCTGAAAACAGAGTTCATACACACTAAGGATCAACTAGTTGATTTGCTCAAAGATTCTTGGTAAGGCACAACGCAATATGCTACTGAATGAGCTTGGAGTTATGGACTTGTTCAAACCATCAAATCATGAGCTTGAGAGGGAGTGTTAACCATAGGGAAGGTAACAAGCTACCATGGTTAAGTGAGGTGTTAGAGTTATTAGAAGTTGTTAGGGGTTGTTAGAGTTAGTTAGAGGTTGTTGAGATTAGAAACTAACTCTAAAGAGATCTATACCACACTCACACACATGTAAAGTTGATTGAAAACTACAACAACAACAATAACAACAACGAACCCAGTGTGATCCCACCATGTGGGGTCTGGGGAGGGTAGAGTGTACGCAGACCTAACCCCCACCTTAAAAGGTAGGGCGGCTGTTTCCGAAAGACCCTCGGCTTAAGAGAGAAGAACAAGGGAGGAGAAACAAGGAAAAACAAGACATAGGTCAGTAAAGCCAGGCATATAACAGACAATATAAAGATATGAATAATGAGAGCGATAAAGCGATAAAGTCAGGGTAGGAAAGATCGGGGATAAAGGGGCATTAACTACTATAGATAAAATAGGATACCCAAAGTAGACTGGGCCAACTAATATAAGCAGTAATCCCATGCAAAATCCTATGTTAAGACAAATGAGCGCGACTACGACTACTATGGAGAACCGATCGGCCACCTAGCCCACTATCTTAGTCTGAGTCCTCCATAGCCTCCTATCTAAGGTCATGTCCTCGGAGAGCTGCAACTGTGCCATATCATGTCTAATGACCTCTTTCCAATATTTCTTCGGCCTCCCTTTGCCCCTTCTGAAACCGTCCATAGCCAACCTCTCGCACCTCCGCACTGGAGCATCTGTGTCTCTTCTCTTCACATGCCCAAACCATCTCAGTCTCGCTTCCCCCATCTTGTCCTCCACCGATGCCACTCCCACCTTGTCTCGGATATCTTCATTCCTAATTCTATCCATCCTAGTGTGCCCACACATCCACCGCAGCATTCGCATTTCCGCGACTCTCATCTTCTGGACATGAAGTTTCTTGATTGGCCAACACTCCACCCCGTACAATAGGGTCGGTCTAACCACCACTTTGTAGAACTTGCCTTTGAGTTTTGGTGGCACTTTTTTGTCACACAGCACTCCGGAGGCGAGCCTCCATTTCATCCACCCTGCACTGATGCGATGTGAAACATCGTCGTCGATATCCCCATCTTCCTGTATAATAGACCCAAGGTATTTGAAGCTTCTTTTCTTTTGAATGGCCTGGGTACCAAGCCTCACTTCCCCGTCAGCCTCACGCGGCAGGCCACTGAAACTGCACTCCAAGTATTCTGTCTTGGTCCTACTCAATTTAAATCCTTTAGACTCCAACGTCTGTCTCCAGCCCTCCAGCTTGTCGTTAACTCCGTTGTGAGTCTCGTCAATCAGGACTATGTCATCCGCGAACAACATACACCAAGGCACCTCACCTTTTATTTGTCTAGTCAATTGATCCATCACCAGGGCGAATAGAAACGGGCTAAGAGTCGATCCCTGGTGCAACCCCATCGTAACAGGAAAGTGCTCCGAGTCCCCCCTACCGTCCTTACCCTGGTCTTAGCTCCATCATACATGTCTTTAATCGCTCTAATGTATGGCACAGGTAAACATTTCTCTTCTTCTGCTTCATCTTCTTCATCTGTTTCTCTGCTTCTTATTCTTCTCTGCTGCACTGCTTCTCTCTTGTCTAAATCTTGTCATTGTTGTGAGGTTATACACAGCTCCAGTTATGAGCTTATCATCTATGACATGAGATGTACTGTGAAACGATAAAACGTGTACGTATAAACAATGCTCCATATTTTTCTAATTTCTCATCATGACTTAGTAGCCATCTACATAAACAAAAAAGAAAAAGACAAAGAAACTGGCATCTAAAGCAAACGTTGCATTTGAGATTATAATTAAATTAGTGGAATGTGAAACTAAGCAATTTTATAACAAGAGGTAGGATATAGAACGGAATTGAGTTTTATAGTTGTTAATTGGACTTTGATGGGACCTACAATTATCCATAAGATCTAAAGGAAGATCTTTGGAGACACTAATCTCCAAATAGATAAAGTGCAACGCTGACTAATTTATTGTTAATAAAAGCAAGTTGTTTAATAAAAGCTTAATTATTGGTTGTTTTGTCGAAACTTATAAATTATCTAGTGGTACTTTTTTGCTAATGCATCATTAGTTTTCATGATGATGACTTCAAATGCCGTGTCACTTTACAAAAGAGCCAATGAATGGTAATACAACTGATCTAATGCTAAAGTGTAATCCTCAGATCTACTGATCTTCGAGAAAATAAATCCCATTTTTTTCCATATAAAATTAGAGAAGAAAAACACCGCCTCCAATTTACTTTAGTTTTCGTGTTTATTAGAAATAATTGATTCAAAATAATTATCATTTTAGGATATCAAAATATAATTAGTTACTAATCTCCAATTTTATCCTTAATAAATATGAAGAGAGATTAATGTAGTGAAAAAGATAATAGTATTAAATTGAGATCAATGAAAAAAGTAAGAATAATTTAGTCAAATTACTCTTTTAATTAATATATTCTTAAGGAGTGTGTAAAACAAAAATATGAGCAGCAAATGGACCGGAGCGAGTATATTCAAACTTGTCCAGTATATCAAATTATTATGAAAGTGAATACAGTTAGTATTTTTCTGTTGTGTTCAAGAAGGAAAATTGAAATTTAATGAATATATTACAAACAATACATACTAAGTATAAAATTAAAGACTTTGATATTAACATGTAGAAAAATTGCCCGGCAAACGATAACAAGATTTTCTTATTATGCATGTGAGAAAATTTACGTTAAGATTTAAGAGTGAAATAAAGCAGATCAATAATGAATTTTCTTCACTTCTTAAGTACCTGGTGATAATTAATAATGTAATGCTCAGTTAATAATTAGTTGAACTATAGAAACAAAAGAAAACAAAACTTCCGACAATTACGGGTCACTTGTGATGAGGGTTTTAATTTGTCCAAAAATGGCAACATATCCAAGGAAATGGAACTCAAATATATTATTCCATCCATTCATTTTTATTTATCTATTATATTATTTTAAAATATCCAATAATATTTGTTCAATTTATAAAATCAATAAATAATTTACCGTGATATATCTATTTTACAATTGCTATTAAATACTATTCATTTTTTAATATTTAAATGATTTATATTTAATAAGAATAATTTAGTAGAATTACCTCTATCATTTATTATTTCTTAGTTTCTATGTAAAGTCAATAATAAATATTTTTTGTTGAACATAAGTAGTACTACAATACCCTGTTTATAACAAAAGAGGGAAAGACCTTTTTTCTTTTTTGCTACAGATAGTAGGCCTTCCCAATAATAAGGGGGGAGTTAGAATTAATAAAAGGCCACTAGGTATGGTCAAAACCCTAAAAATATATATCTAGATAATACAAATGATTGTGGAAGAAAACAGAAATTAGAAATGATCAGAAAAGGAAAGACAAGGGGGCACATCAACTGTACCACATGCTTAATGATGCAATATTGATGACCTTTAATTATTAAAACTCTATATAATATATAGTAATGTTTTTTGCGCAAAACCATTAGAATTATAAAGCAGTGAGAATAATAAAATGGAAATAAGGAGCATCTCAATGGGATAATATTATTAAATACTCCGAATATGATATGTTTTTCCAAGATACACAGAACGCAGACGGACAAAATGCACACCACCTTCTCACCTTATCTTAACTACCACCAACCACCATGATTTATAATAAATAGACTTATAATATAAATAAACTATATAATATGTATGTAAATTAAATGGGAAGCCAATAAATGCGTACGAAGAAAATCTCAGTTTCCACTACATTATGCATTCAATTTCAGGCAAACCTACTTGGGGTACGGTTTTCAATTGCAGTTTTGAGTGGTGGGATGTATTCAGCCTAGTGACGTGGCTGTTAGTTAAGAGGTTATATGTCACGAATTGAATTTGGGTGTGATGACACTCATTTTAATCCACCGAAACAAGTCAGCCTAAAATCCAACGGAAAGTAAATGAGATAAAGCAAGGTTTGACTTAGTCAAAAATAAATAAATAATCTCAAAATCTCCTAAGGCTGGTTGTCACGTGTACAAGTCACTAATACATTATCGAAGTACGAAAAGAAATACAGTCACAATGTCTTTGTCTCTAGAATAGGACTAAACCACAATAAAAGAGTAAGAGGTGTCCGCTAGATGGATGTAACAGCTACCTCAACACTCGAAATGATAGCTTCAGATGTGGTAGAAACATTAGGAGATCAAGCAGGTCCGGGCTTACAACCTACATAAGTGTAGAAGCAAGGGGTAAGTACTAAACAACACGATACCCAGCAGGTGTACAACTAAAACTAAGCAAAGCTCAATAGATACAAGCACTCATGTCATCCCAACAAAACCTCCACAGCTACAACCTTCATGAAAATCAGTCAAACTCTACATTTTGTACAGTAATAATACGTAATTCACGAATACTCAGCAATAATATCAGCAATTGAATTATATCAAGTCAAATCCAACAATTTCAGAGCAACTAAAGGTAAACACGGTTCACAAATATCAGAAAGGTGCGATGTAATGCAATGAGATGATGCATATTTGTCATATAGGTTCACATCCATTGAATCACAGTTCGGAACTCATGGGGAACATTTCTGTCCATGTAATCTACCACGGAGAGTGTGACCTACCCCCTCAATATACATATCCTACCACGGAACGTGTGGTCCGACCCCTTTTGTTTCATAATATCTGCCACGGAGTGTGTGGCCCGACCGCTTTATTTATATCATTCTCAGTCTCATCACAGTATATTAGAACCAATGCAATCAATCCATGTCCATACCATTCACAATAAAAGCATGATTATTAATAATTCTCACATCTCATATCAATATAGACATTTCACATGTCAAAAATAAATCAATAATTTCATCACATCGATCCCACCAATACACGTCATTAGATTGTCATTTTATACCCCTCATCTCTATTTTTAAGGTCAATCATATAGTCAATAACTCAATACAATTCTCACTAACCCCCAGTGCACATAACAAGGAAATACATGCATCTACAAGTTTAAACTGAGGTTTAGAAATTCACTTGCCTCAAATAATCAAGCAATCACTACGGAACATGAGCCTTCCCTTTTCGAATAGCCAAAACACCACAATCTAATCAAATAAATAATCATAGTAAGATTTCAAAACTAACATCACATATATTACTATACGTCTAGCCTAGACCCAAAGCCTTACCTAAATCTATGATCACATTTTCAAACTTGATGTCACTTAATTTATCAAGTCTCATATTTCTTATTTAAGCCTATGGTTAGGTCTTAATTCCTCCAATTATCATAAATCTAATGGTATTCATATAATACAATACACTTAATATTCAATCATGTATACTAATTTTATCAAAACTTGAGTTATAATATGAAAAATAAAATAAAAATAATAATAAATGAAATCGACTACTTACGGACCCATTTACAAATCTTAATTTCCATGCCCTTAAGCAATTGTATGTTCACTAGTGTTGTCCAAAACTTTAAAGAAGAATTGACTTACAATTTAACCTCTTTTTCATTACTCAAATCATTGGCCAATTATTCTGGCCAACTCACTCCTTTGATTTCCAATAAAAAAAAAAGTCCTCCCTTACAGTTTCCTCCCTTTCTTTTCTACCAATAATATCATACGTATAACATATGCACACAGAAGCAAAGTTTGGTTGGAAATCTTACCTGAACTAATCAATTTCCCTTTTTCTTTCTTGTTTGTAGGTTTCTCTTTTTGTTGTTCGGTGTGGAGGCGACAGTTACTACTCACAATGATAAAATAATACTAAATTCTATTAACTTATTTTTAATATGTATGGCCAAGTGGTATAGGTTTTTAATTAAATTATCAATTTAGTCCACCAACTAATTAATTATCTAAAATCACCCATCAACTAATTAAGAGAAGTCACTGAATAGTCCAAAATTTCCATTTAAAATTTATGAAAATGATCTTTTATGAAAAAGAGAGGACTAGTTCTCAAAATGACCTAACGGGTCATTATATTATAACTAACTTATAACTAGTTAGTTAGTTAGGAATGTGCAGTAGCCTGTTAGTTGCAATTGTTAGTAATCAGTTAGAGTAACAGCTTCTATATAAAGAGTTGTAGCTGCATCTTGTAAATTATTAGATTCTTCTAGTGAAATTGATTAATCTTCTTCTTTTCTAACTGATCTAATTAGGCTAAGTTTTTCAGCTCTAAATCCATGGTAAGCTGAAGTTTACATGGTATCAGAGCACACGATCTAGTATAATTTTTTTCGCAAATACAACTACAATTTTGTCTCTGCAAATCTCTGTTTTCGTCTTCAATCTAAGTGCAGTGATTCACGATGAATGAAGCGCAAGTCAATCAAAATGAACCAGCTATAGATCACAATGATTCGTTGTTTTTGCAGAATACAGATACGCCATGAGTAACCTTGATTGCAATCCAATTAACTAGAACTGAAAATTATGCGCTATGAAGTAGATACATGAAGATTGCATTACTTGGTAAGAACAAGCTAGGTTTTGTTGATGGAAGTTGTCTAAAATCTTCATACACAGGAGCATCACTTAAACGATAGGAGAGATGTAATGCTATTGTACTTTCTTGGATTATAAATGTAGTCTCGAAGGAATTGATGACAGGAATAACATATGCTTTAGATTCTCGAAGATTTTGAGAGAGTTTAAAGGAGAAGTTTGACAAGGAAAACAGTGTGAGAACTTTTCATCTACTTAAGAAGATAGCATTTCTTACTTTAGAAAGTAATTCAGCATCAGTTTACTTCTCCAAACTGAGTTATCTTTGGGATGAATTTGATGCATTGATTCCTCCTCCAACATATAATTGTGAAACTTCAAAGACATTCACTAAGGACATTCAAAAACACAAGATATTTCAATTTTTCACATGATTGAATAATTCCTACTCTAGAGCAAAAAGTCAAATTCTCATGATGCAGCCCTTGTCGACCTTGAATCAAATTTATGCACTCATCATGCAAGAAAAAAGTCATAGATCACTTGCTACTGCAATGCCAAATTTGGAGATTAATGAAACCACTGCAATGATGGCAAACAAGCTAGCACCAGCTCTAAATTATAGATCTAAAAGAATTGATCTATATTTTGATTACTGTAGAAAGTCAGGGCACACTAAATCACTATGTAGGAAGCTGCTTGGTCAATCAAATGAAAGGAATTTTCACAATAATAGAAATTATCAACATGATAGAGATGATAGAGCTTCACATAATAACAGGTCAATGATGAAAAATCAGTATTATCCAAAGCCTTTTGTCAACTATGTGGCTGAGAAAATACCAAAACAAACACCTAATGAGTAGGTAGCACTAATTTTTTTACATGAGCAATACTATCGAATCCAACAAATGATTAAGAGAGGGCAGGAGTTAGATATCACATCTAAGGCTAATGTAGCAATAACTAACCTTATTAGCTCCTCTATTACTACTAACTCAGATCCAGATAATATTTTATCTCTATTATCTAAATTGGAACAAGTTCAGTGGGTAGTAAATACAGGAGCTATAAATCATATGATATCTAAACTAGATTTACTGAATGATTCTCAATAATTATGTCAAGTTGGACAAGTACATATGCCAAATAGTGAGAAATCAGATATTACACACAAAGGATTTGTACATATATTGGAAACACATCAACCTAACTTTAAGTTTAACTTGTTGTCTCTCCAAACTCACTAAGGAATTACAGTGTATGGCGACTTTTTTCCTGATCTATGTGTGTTTCAGGACCTTTGCAGTGACAAGGTATTGGGGATTGGTAAAGAATAAGGTGCACTCTATCTGTTTGGTGATGCAGCTCAGTCAATAAAACATGTTCTTTTACCTTCAGCTGCTGTCAAAGATAGCACTACTCTCAGTACATGGCATAGAAGACTTGGACACATACCTATTACAACTATACTGAAGATGAACAAGTTTCTGCATCATAAATTAGATAAGTCTTATGGTCTATGTTCTGTGTATCCCATAGCTACACAAATCAAGCTACTCTTTCCTTTAGCACTACTCATTTCAATGCTATTTTTAATTTGTTACAGGCTGATGTATGAGGGCCATATAGAGTACCAAATATTAATGGAAAAAGATTCTTTTTGACTGCTGTAGATGACTTCGCCAGTTTGACTTGGCTATTTCTAATGCAGTCTAAAGATGAAACTTGTTGGATACTGAAAATATTTTTTTCCATGATTCAAACTTAATATACTTCTACTATTAAAGTTCTTACTGATAATGGCTCAAAATTTGTTAATTCTACAGTTCATGATTTCCTTGCTGCACGACGGATAATTCATCAGACTATATATATTTACATTCCTCAACAGAATGGGGTTGTAGAAAGGAGACACAAATACATACTTGAAATAGCTAGGTCCTTAAGGTTTGAGGTACCTATACCTATTTTTTTAGGGGGTGACTGTGTTCTCACAGTTGTGCATATTATTAATAAGATTTCCTTTTCTATTCTAGGGAGCAAATCACCTTTTGAGATGTTCTTTCACAAGTCTCCTTCTTTTGATCATCTCAAAGTGTTTGGTTGTTTAGCACATGCAATTAATGCTCATAGAAGGGATAAGTTTGCAGCCAGAGCATTGCCAGAAGTATTCATGGGTTACTCCGCCACCAAAAAAGGCTACAAACTATACGATTTACACTCTCATAGTTTTTTCTTTAGCGGGGATATCATTTTTCATGAAAGTGTTTTCCCTTTCAAACAGATGTCCTCTAGTACAAATCCTATGTTTCCTGTCATGGACATCACTGATAATCTGCCTATTGATTCATCTCCTCCTTCTTTTCCCATACCTCCTCCTTCAAATCTCACTTTATCTTTTATTCCCACAGTTGAGACTCATCCAATAGTCTCATACTCATAACCACCGCCAGCTCCACTAAGATAATCTTATAGACCTAAAGATTCTCTAAAATGGTTGTATGGTCAATTCTTATACCTATCCTATGTCCAATTATTTGAGTTATGCTTCTTTATCCCTTACTTATGCTAAATGCCTAATTGTTACTACTGCTAATATTGAGCCTCAGAGTTATCATGAAGCTATCAAGGATGACAGATGGATCCTTGTTATACAACAAGAGATAGATGCTCTTGAAGAGAATGGTACTTGGGACATAATTGACCTAATCCTAGGCCAACATGTTATAGGTTGTAAATGGGTATTTAATATCAAATATAAAGGTAATGGTCAAGTTGAAAGATTTAAAGCTAGGCTGGTTACCAAAGGTTTTAGTCAAAATGAGGGTTTGGATTACAAAGAAACCTTTTCTCCAGTTGCTAAGATGGTGACCATAAGGTCTGTTCTTGTTGTTGCTGCTTCTAAGCACTGTCAAATCTATCAGATGGATGTATATAATACTTTCCTTCAGGTTGATTTAGTAGAGGAATTCTATATGCAACTTCCAGCTGGCTTTCACAAGTGTCCTACCAACAAGGTTTGCAAGCTAAAAACGTCTTTATATGGTTTGAAACAAGCCTTTAGGCAGTGGAATTTGAAGATCACTGCTTCTCTCCAAGATTTGGGATTTGTTCAAAGTCATTTTAATTATTCTCTTTTTACCCTTAATTCTGGTTCTAATATGATCATCATTTTAGTCTATGTTGATGATCGTTTGGTTACTGGTTCCAATCATGATCTCATTCAGTCTACCAGACTTAATCTTCAGTAGAGATTTAAGATGAAAGATCTTGGTGTCTTATGATTCTTTCTTGTCATAGAATTTTCAAAAGGTTCTTTTGGGATCCTAATGAATCATAGGAAATATGCCCTTAAATTGATTATTGATTCCGAGCAAGGGGGAGCTAAACCTGTTGCCACACCTCTTGATTTCAACTAAAGACTCACTTCTCATGAGTTTGATGTAGCTATAGGCAGTACTAATAATGACAAGTTACTACTCGATCCAAAAAGCTATCAAAGGTTAATTAGCAGACTCTTATATCTCACCATGACCAGACCTGATATTTCTTATACAGTTCAGGTCTTGGGCCAATTCATGCACAAACCAAAAGAGTCTCACATGTTTGCTGCTATCAGGGTTATTAGGTATATCAAGAGTTCTCCAAGTCTTGGCTTACTTTTGGCTTCCAATACATCTCATCAGTTGCTTACCTACCGTGACTCAGACTGGGCCATTTGTCCACAGACCAAAAAATCAGTCACAAGATAGATGGTTAATTTTGGATCTTCATTGATCTCATGAAAGTCAAAGAAATAGAAGACAATATCAAGAAGTTCAGCAGAAGCTGAATTTAGGAGCATGGTATCAACAGTAGCATAATTATCTTAATTGACAGAACTATTCAAGGAACTAAAAATTTCAATTGCACAGCTTATTGATCTATATTGTGATAGCAAAGTTGCTATTCAAATAGCAGCAATTTCAATATTTCATGAACGCACTAAACAAATGACATTGATTGTCATTTTGTTAGGGAGAAACTACAACAAGGATTGATTACGACTCATCATATAGGAACAAAGGAACAACCTGTTGATCTGTTCACCAATGGATTGGAAAGGCTCAGCATTATCATTTACTTGACAAGCTTGGAATGAAGAATGCGTTCTTACCATTCAGCTTGAGGGGGAGTATTGAGCCTTGTGACGTGGCTATTAGTTAGGAGGTTATAACTAACTTATAATTAGTTAGTTAGTTAGGATTGTGCAGTAGCCTATTAGTTGCAATAGTCAGTAATCATTTAGAGTAATAGCTTCTATATAAAGAGTTGTAGCTGCATCTTGTAAATTGGATTCTTCTAGTTAAGTGGATTAATCTTCTTCTCTAACTGATCTAATTAAGCTAAGTTTTCTTATCTCTAAATTCATGGTGTAAGTCATGGTAAGCTGAAGTTTACAAGATGGAAGATTCCTCCCCCTTAATAAGACATCCCGAGCTCAGGTCTCTGGGAATGGAAAAGATCTCGTTAGGAGCATTGTCTCCAAAATTGAGATTTACAATTGACAAATTCAAATTTAGATGGGCTCTAGCCTCCAATAAAAATACTGAAAATCAATAGAGAACAATAAAATAAAATAAAAAACATTTTATTATTTTTTTCCTTAGTGGACTCCATCTAAGCTCTTCCAACTCTCTCTAATAATGAGAAGGAGAAAACATATAAACAATAAAGAGAATCAATCGGTGTTTAGAATAACTATGTATATATATTATTTCTTGTAAAGCTTTTATTGAGGCGCATTACACGTGGACATCCAAGGGGGGGTGTTATAAAGCAAGTAGGAAGAGAAAGTGATTGTCCACTTGTTGCTCCTTTTTCTTTATATGAGTGGGCACGTAGTTGCCCGCTAATTTTAATCTTGTTTTGGCTATAAATTGCCAAAGTTTGGCAGTTGAAAAAAGAATATAGATACTGCAATATCTCTCAATTCTCTCTTTATCTCACTCTCTCCTTCTTATTTTACTAAGTTTAATTTATTTTATAACACGCTATCAACACGAGAATCTAATTTTTTAATTTTTATTTTGAAAAAAAAAAGATGTTCCACTAAGGCATGTTTTGAAAATGGATGAGTGGATATTCCATTAGGGCAAGTTTACCACCATCCATTCATTTTCTTGTTATAAATTGCCATTCTATGGCAATGAAAATGGAAGATACGAACACTGCAATCTACACTCTCTCTCCCTTTCTCAATCTGCCCCTTTCTATTTTCTCTTACTCTCTTCTTTTTATTTTGCTAAGTTAGTTTATTTTATAACACGTTATCAGCACGAAACTCTAATATTTTTTAAAAAAATTAACTTCTATATCAGGTATATCTACTGAAGAAATTTAATTTTAGTTGTCTTTGTTATTTCTAAATTAATTTCTATCTAAGTTTTCATAATGTCAAACTTATCAAAATTAGAGTTTATGGCACTTGATATTTCTGATAAAAATTATTTGTCATGGATATTTGATGCTGGAATCCACCTTACCGCTAAGGGTCTTAGTGATGTTATAATCGAAGGAATTGATGATGTTATAATCGAAGGAAATAAAGCCTGAAGGTTGAATATTTAGCAGTGAAAGATCCACTTGAATTTTGGAAAGATTTAAAAGGGAGGTATGACTACCTCAGGGCAACGGTATTGCCAAGAGCTCGTTATCGGTGGATGCACTTACGATTTCAAAATTTTAAAACTATAATTGAGTATAATTCTGTTGTATTTAGAATAAACTCTCAATTAAAATTATGTGGGGAAACTATAAATTATGAGGACGTGTTGGAAAAGACACTAACTACTTTTCATTCCTCTAATATGATATTACAGCAGCAATACCGTGAAAAAGGCTTTCAGAAATACTCTGAATTGATCTCATGCCTTCTGGTGGCTAAGCAACATAATCCTTTTTTAATTAAAAATCAAGAAGCCCGGCCCACTAGAACTGCTCCATTATCAGAAGAAAATGTGGTAGAAGCACATGGCCATTTAGAAAGAAGACAATAAAAATAGAGGCCACAATAATGTGCGTAGACGTGATAATGGCAGAAGACGATATAATAATCGTCGTAGTGGTGGTCAATATAAAAGGGAGAACAATACGAGTTCTCAAAGTGGCCCTTCAAGAAGTAACTGCCATCGTTGTGGCATTGAAGGCCACTGAAAAAATAAATGTCGGACGCCTGATCATTTTGTAAGACTTTATCAAAATTTCTTCAAAAAAAAGGCAAATAAAGGTGGTGCCTTTTTTTCTAATGCTCGAATAGAGTCACACTTGACATTTGAAAATAATGTTGAGGCAAGACCAGTGCATAATGATAATATTGAAGCAAATCTGGCTTTGAAGGATGACGATTTTAATGACCTCAATGATATTACTCATTTGGTGGTTGAAGATATTTTTAGGGATTATAATTGATGTTTAATTTCACTATATGATTTACAATATGTTGTCCTTTTTATGTACTTTTGATTATCATGTTTTTACGTTTATCTATTTAAAAGAAAAGAAGAAGAAAAAAGATTATGTTTTTCTAGCAATATTGTTACTTAATTTATCTCTTATAATGTATTTTTATTTTATGAAGAGAATAAATTTGTCAGTCTTCAATTGGATTTAAGGTGAGTAATGGAGATATGTGTTATTTGAATAGTATTCAACGCACACTATATTAAGAGAAAAGAAATATTTCTCTCATTTGGTTATGAAAGGAAAGGAATAAATGATCAAAATGAACATAATTTGAAGGCAATTGCTCAAGAAGAACATAATTTGAAGGCAATTGCTCAAGAAGAACATAATTTGAAGGCAATTGCTCAAGAAGAGTCTAGAGACACAACAAATGGTGATATCACCGAGGAGGTCCAACTACCTGAAAATAATGAGAATGAAGAAATCTTAATAAATTATGTCTCGACAAGAAAATGGTGGAACCAAAATGATATTGTGGTCGATAATATTTTTGCTTATAATATTTCCATTGAAATAATGCAACAAGATAAGGATCTTGAACCAAAATCTGTCGATGAATGTAGACAGAGAAATGATTGGCAAATGGAAGGATGCAATTCAAGTAGAGTTAACTTCACTTGAAAATGTGAAGTTTTCATATTAATAATTCGAACACCTGAAGGTGTTAAGCCAGTAGGGTACAAATGAATTTTTATGCGTAAACAAAATAAAAAAGGTGAATTCGTAAGATATAAAACACAACTTGTAGCCCAAGATTTTTCGCAAAGGTCTGGCATTGACTATATGGAAACATATTCTCCTGTGGTGGATGCAATTACCTTCAGGTATCTAATGAATTTGGCAGCTCATGAAAGGCTTGAAATGTACCTAATTGACGTGTCACTGCCTATTTATATGGCTCATTGGACCATGATATTTTTATAAAAATCCCAAAGGGTTCAAATTGCCTGAAGCATACAAGGATTCTCGAGAAACTTGCTCAATAAAGTTTCAGAAATTCTTATACTGGTTGAAACAATCAGGGCGCATGTGGTACAATCGTCTTAGCAAATATTTGCTAAAAGAAGGATATAAAAATGATTCAATTTGCCCTTGTGTTTTTATGAAAAGGTTTGCATCTGAATTTGTCATAATAGCAATATATGTTGATGATTTGAATATTATTGGAACTCTGAAATAACTTTCAAAGGCAGTAAAATGTCTGAAAATGCATTTTGAAATAAAAGACCTCAGAAAGATAAAATTTTGTCTTGGTTTACAAATTGAACATTTTACAAATGAGATATTTGTATATCAGTCAACATATATTGAAAATATTTTAAAGAGGTTTTATATGGATAAAGCACATCCATTGAGTACTCCAATGGTTGTGAGATCTCTTGATATTAACACAAAACCGTTTCGACCTCATGAAAATGATGAAGAGCTTATTGATGCTAAAATATCATATCTTAGTGCAATTGGTGCATTAATGTATCTTGTCAATAATTCTAGAGTAGATATAGCTTTCTCTGTAAGCTTGTTATCAAGATTTAATTCTTCTCCAACACGAAGACACTGGAATTGAATTAAGCATATATTCAGATACCTCTGAGACCATTGATATGAGATTGTTTTACTCAAATAAATCCACGTCATAATTAATTAGTTACGCATATGCGGGGTATTTGTCTGATCCCTATAAAGTTCGATCGTAGACAGGCTATTTATTTGCATGTGATGGTACAACTATATCATGGCGTTCAACAAAACAAATTATGGTTGCCACTTCCTCAAATCATGCAGAAATAATAGTCATCCATGAAGCAAGTCGAGAATGCGTTTGGTTAAGATCAATAACTCAACACATTCAAGAAACATGTGATCTTTTTTTGAAAAGAGACGTTCCAACAATATTGTATGAAGACAATGTTGCATATATAGCTCAACTGAAGGGAGGATACATCAAAGGAGGCAGAACAAAATATATTTCACCAAAATTATTTTTTACTCATGATCTTCAAAAGAAGGATGAAATAGATGTCCAACAAATTCGTTCAAGTGACAATTTAGCAGATATATTTACCAAGGCATAACCAAACCATAACCAAACCAAACCAATTTAATCGGTTATTAAATGTCTAAAACCATAACCAAATTAAGTAAAATAATAACCACGGGTTTGGTTATTGTCGGTTTGGTTCGATTTGGTTCGGTTATTCAGTTTATGACTAGCCAAGACAATTCAAATATTTTCTCTCTACATTCTTCAAATTCTTACGAAGCTCTTTTTTCCTCACGGCCCACAGAGATTCGAAACAGAAAATGAAACAACTTAAACATTCGAAACAAAAAAGAAAACAACTTAAAATCAATTTAAAATTTGAAAAACTTCTTATAAACCTTCTCAAAATTTGACAATCTTATACTTGGGGTTGAGGAGTTGAGGTTGCTTTTGAGCCTTCACTGTTAGTCTATGATTGTGAGTCTGTGACTTTGTGAGAAGCCAACGTGAGAGGAACAGAAATGTAAAAGAAAAATAGATACTAGGGTTTTAAGTGTTTAGTGCTTATTAGGAATTTAGGATTTAGAATTGAGGATTTAGAATGGGGCTTGAGAGTTGGGCTAATGGGCTTGGATTGTTGAATTTGGACTGTTGTTTAGTGTTTATTAGAATTTATAACTGGGTTTAAGAGTTGAGCTTAGATTGTTGGGCCTTAAAAATAAGTAGATTAATATTAAATTAATAATTAAAAGGTATAAAATATCTTTAATTATTTATGAAAAACTAATATTATACATATAAATAATTATAAAATTTATGTATATAATTATCGATTTGGTTCGGTTATTTATTCGGTTATTTTTTCATATAACCATAACCAAACCAAATATTATCGGTTATTCAAATTTAAAATCAAACCAAACCAACTATCAATTTTTTTATTCGATTTGATTAAATTTTTTATTTAATTTTGATTTTAATCAAAACTGTGAACAACCCTACCATAAAATAAGCAAATGAGATAGACATAATGCTCTCACAAAGTTCCCTGCTACTACTTTCTTTTTTAGTTGATGGTAAGCATGTAAGTTCTTTTTCATATAAAGTTTTCTTTTATGTAAAAGTATGTATGTATTATATTTTTTCGGTTAACATTGAAAATTAAACCAAACCCAAAAATTTGTTTTTTATTATATACATAGATTCAGTAAATGTGTGAAATCGAAAATTGAATTATTTTTCTTGCATTTGTATTTATTTAACATATACATAGATATGTATACCTTGTTTCTTCGCTTAGGAATATTATGTTTATCAATTTTTCTATGTTTGTTTGGTCAAAAAAAATTGAAAAATACCTTCTTCTTTTTTTAAAATAAATTTCTTAAATGAGGAAAAATGACTTCTCTAGTGGAAAAAGAAAATAATTTCCACAAGTAACATTTTACATTAATTATGTCTTCTCCACCCTCCGACATAACTCATTTTCACCTCACCGGCGCACCCCACTCCACCCTCCTCTCCCAGAGATTTATTTAGATAATATATACAAATATTTTTAAAATAATTTTTTTTATTGAACTAAATTCAATTGAAATAATTCCAAAAAAAAATACTACTACTAGATTTCTAATGTCGAACACACATAAAAAAAAAATTAAAAATGCACATATTTTTCTAAAAAATATTTTATATCATACCAACATATAATTCACTTTGTTTCCGTAGCACATTCAAAAAACTGAAAGTTTTGGATTGCCAAAATTTTTGTAGTACGAGTAAATGAATAATCAAATATTTTAATTCCTTCTCCTTCTGCTCACATTCACTATGACCTTAAAGGACTGTAGGGATACACCACAATTCTAATTTGAATCAAGTTATGCTATGTTTCTATATATGCAGAAAATTAATTTCATGTTTCATATATACACATTGCAATTACGGTGCTCTTAATGAGTCAAAAGAGAATTTTGTTTTTATACAATACAATAACCTTGACAACGTACACTATAGAGGACAAAAAACTATAAGGGAGAAATGGTATTCCAAGGAAAAAATCCACAACTTTTGTTAAATGTATGGCAAGCACATAGGAAGGAAATTAAGTTGTAATGACATAAGGCATAAGAATTTGTCCGTATGAGAAATCACATTATTCGAGGCACTCAAAGAATATTTATCAACTAACGCATTTAGTACACGGAAAATTTTAATAGCTCATTTCTTGATAAAGATTTGATTTTCTACTTTATGATTCTCTTCCTTCTTTTTCCTACCTCCATTTTTTTACAAGTACATTTTGTTGTAATTATAAAACATGAATTGTAATAGGCATCGAGAATGTATTTGTTAATAATAACAAGACATGTAAGGTAAACTATTACTTTGGGTGTCAGTGAAACGGTTCGATCGGTTATTTTTAAAAAATTATGTTATTTTATTTTTTAAAATATTTTATAATGTATAATCAAAATTAGATTTTTCCAATCATATTGATTTCTCTTCGGTATTGAAACAGTTCTGTTAATTTTTAAATTTTTTTACTTTTAAAGTATTACCTCAAAATGTACTATTATTAAAATATTTCTTTCACAAGTATGTTAGAAACACTTGATTAATTCTTTACCAAGAAGTCAAGAATGTAAAATCGTGTTGCCGTATTGTTTGATCTTAAACATTTAGTAGGAGTGCTTGCATAAATTTTGCCGTATTGTTTGATGGAGTATCTATTATAGTATCTTTTAATTTTAAATCTAATAAATTAAAAGATAATTAAAGAGTAAAGACCCAAAGTCGTCCCGTCACCAAATGCCTAGGACCTAGGTTATATTTATATTTAAAAAATGTTATAAAATATATTTGTATATTAAATTCAACATATTGTTCATATATAAATATATTTGCATACATGTAAAGTTATTCGGTTCGGTTCGAATATATTTTGATTTTTTTATAAATTAAAAGACCATTTCAATTGTTTGAGACGGTTATACACTTAAACAAAAATCCACGATTTTATTGAAAAAATAATATAAATCAGTTCGATACAGTTAAGTTTGATCGATTCGATCGATTTTTCATACTCCTTCGACACCCCTAACTATTACACCTTAAAAGTAAAAAGTTCTTCTAATATAATTTTTTTTATATTGTTCTAACAAAGAAAAAGAATCGGTAATTGAAAAGTGAAAAACTATATTAAAAGGTAAGAATAGAATTAACTTATTAGTTCAGTTTAGATAAAACCATATATCTACAAAATTGAAAATCGAAAGTCCTTGTAATTCATTTTAAAACTAATAATTAAAGTTCTCGATATTTATCACTACATAAAAATAAAATCACTCTCTTCATCTATTTTTATTCATTCACTTATTAAAAAATATTAAATAAAATAACAACTTCATGATATTATCTTTGAATATAATAATTTTACTATTTAATAAAAATACCTGATTTTTTCTAAATTAGAAAAGTATACGGTAGATGAGTAAAACTGGACGGCGTAGAACAAACAATATTACGTAACGACTAATACTCCCAAAAAGGATAAATAAACCGTGGTTAAGTTATTAATTGTACTTTTGTTGACCATGGTTAAAGACAAAACAGATTTGCAAACTTAGCTTAATACTCTCTGTTTTATAAGTTGAAAAAAGGTACACATTTAAATGCTTTCAGTAATATGGTGTGAGAGTGAGTTCCTTCGTCCCTCGGTCACCTGCAAATTGCCAAGCCTTTCGCCGCCTTCTACTACTCTCCAAAATCCTCTCTTTTTTACTTCTCTCTCTAAATCTTCTTTACATTTTCGAGAAGTACAGTTTAGTTTTTCTTGGAGCTCAAAAACCCAAGTTGGGTTGGGTTTAGCTGTGAAGATTTCTACTTTTATGGAATGCTATGTAGAGCATGTGGAAAATCAAATATTGGTGCTTCCAAGAATTTATTTTTTTTATCTTTGAGGAAAATACTAGTTCAAGAATAAGATTTTCCTGTAGAAAGTTGGGTGTTTTTTTTCTTCTTTGGGTGAGAGCTTTGTACTTAGTGAGTTGATCTTGGAGCTGAGTTTTACTTTTGGTGTGTTTTGAAGAGGTGGGTTTTGTTTTAAATTAACTAGTTGTTTGTATTTGTGTATAAATAATTGTGGGTTGTTAATTAATTTAGGAAATCTTGATGGGTTTAATACTCTAATGATTAAAATGATTTGAACTTTTTATAACTCAAAGAAAGCTCAAGTTAGTTGATTTATTATTTTAAAGTATCTGAAAGAGAAGCCTCATTAAAAAATTGGGGATTTGACTGGCAACTTAATATTTATATCTTTACTACTGTTATGGGTTTTACATAATTTTACTGATTAGGACATTAGTTTATGGACACAGTTTTTATGTTTACAGTATTATATGCTTGAATAAAAGTCTTAAATGTTTGGATTGTTGCTGAAAAAAAGTGTTACTGGACCAGGTGTGGCAGGGTTCCTAATAATGCTAGAGTGCCCAAACATAGATCAATTCTGAGTAGCAGTTATCACACTTGTTCATCATGCCTCTCTCTGAGTTTTTGAAAATGACTAGAGGGAAGCTTGAATCTGGCCAGCAGAAGATCTCAGCTACCACAAATCCGTCTTCTTTGTGAGTAAAGTTTCTATTTTGCACCTCCTGTTGTTAATAAAAAAGTTTCCATTTGACATCTTGTTTATGCATAGTTAACTAGTTGGTTGTTGCTATGTGTTGAGAAATTTGCTTGGTTTTTATGCAGTGCTGAGAATGACTTGGTTGAGCTTAAATGGCAAAATGGTGAGATTGTGATGCAAGGACAGTCCAGTAGTGCTAAGAAAAGCCCTGTTCGTAATAATCTTCCATCGAGTGTCGACAAGTACGGAAATTCATCAACCTCTAAGATTGGGAAGTTTGGTCTGATGGACACTATGTTGAATGATATGTCGTTATCTGTGCCCACTGGTGAATTAGATTTGATTCAAGAGGATGAAGGGGTGCCTTGGTTAGGTTATTCAGCAGATGAGAGTCTGCAACAAGATTATTGTTCTCAACTATTACCTGAAATATCTGGTGTGACGGCAAATGAACAATCCGGACAGAGTGTATTTGGTTTAATAAATAAGAGAGGTAGTTCTGACAAGATGATTGGGGATTCACATAGTGTTCCTGTTCATAATGCTGTGAATTATGAGCAAAGAAATACATCCAAGTTTTCTCCTTCTTCCAGATTTAGCCTGTTAAATTCAATGACATCTCAGAAAGGTCATGCGTCAATTCCTACCCTAGAATCTGGAGTTCCAGATTTCTTTAGCAGTAAAAATAGCAATACTCCAATGTCTGTTTTGGGGGATTCAAATCAAAGTCAAGCTTCAGCTGGTGATGTTAAAAGCAATAAAATTCAAAAGCAAAATATGCCTGGAAATAGGTCCAATTTGTTGAACTTCTCACATTTCTCAAGACCTGCTACATTTGTTAAAGCAGCTAAGCTTCAAAATATTACTGGAGGTTCAAATGTCTCAGGTTCATCTATCTTAGAAGCAAAGGGGAAAAAGGGAGGAGAAAAAGTGACAATGGGTGAAAATCATGTTAGTGCTGCAGCAGCTGAAAACTACTTAACTTCCAAGAAGGAAAATGTTCCCCATTATCCAAATAATGCGGTATCTTCCCAACTCGAGTCAAGACCATCTGGAGCTAGCTTTCATGATAGATCATGTCAGGTTGAACAGTCTGATGTTGCATTCAGAGATTGTTCAAGTAATAATGACAATATCCGTGATCAATTTACTGGTGCAAAGGCAACCAAGGATATTGCCGATGGTGAGAGAAATGTTGAACATGGGTTTGCTTGCTCATCTGTATGCTCTGGTAGCAGTGCAGAGAGAGGATCAAGTGATCAGCCTCTTAACCTAAAGAGGAAAACCCGAGATAATGAGGAGTCCGAGTGTCGAAGTGAAGTAAGTTTTTTTGTTTTAAGGCCAATAAAATATAACCTCGTTTGTAGAATGTTACTTCTTTGTCAGGATGTTCAATAGTCTGACAAGGAAATATCTTTGTTCAGGATGTTGAAGAAGAATCTGTTGGTATAAAAAAAACTTGTGCTGCTCGAGGAGGTACAGGTTCAAAGAGAAGCCGAGCTGCAGAAGTGCATAATTTATCTGAGCGGGTGAGCAAACCATTACAACATCTGTGATTTTTTGCATTTTCTGGTTGTAGATCTTGTTGAGACATTCTAGATCTAAATGCTTTCTTATTCATTTTCTGCAAACAGAGACGAAGGGATAGGATTAATGAAAAGATGCGTGCATTACAGGAACTAATACCCAACTGCAACAAGGTGTGAGAAGTCTCGGATAAGTTAAAGTCATGCTGACAAGTTGATTTCTATTATTTTGTCCATTCTTTTTTCAAAACATACCTCATTAAGCAATCAACTTTACGAGTTGCTTAAAAACTAGGAAAATGTGATTATTTATTTGAGCTCAATGCATAAGCTAGAATAAGATTTTGTGGTATTATACTATATATTTCAAGTTCCCTTGGGACTGACATTGTTTGGTAATCTGAAAACTAGCCATCACCTGTAATTATTGTGTCCCAACTTTTATGTAGTTTCTCATTTTCAATCTTTTTGATGGTTTTCCTTATTGATTGCTAGGCGGATAAAGCTTCAATGCTTGATGAAGCTATTGAATATTTGAAGACACTTCAACTGCAAGTACAGGTTAGATGATGGTTTTCTATGCTTGAGCATTTTGCTTCTTAAGAACTGAGAATTAAAGTCATAACTACAATTGCTAACTGCCTCATCCCATTTGTTTTTTTTGCAGATAATGTCTATGGGAACAGGGTTTTGTGTCCCCCCAATGATGTTCCCTACAGGAGTGCAGCACATGCATGGAGCCCAGATGCCACATTTCTCCCCAATGAGTTTAGGGATGGGTATGGGAATGGGGATGGGATTTGGGATGGGTATGCTTGAGATGAATGGTAGATCTTCTGGCTACCCTATTTATCCTGTGCCTTCTGTGCAAAGAGGGCATTTTCCCTCACCTCCTATTCCTGCTTCCACCGCTTATCCAGGAATAGCTGTATCTAATCGTCACGCCTTTGCACATCCTGGTCAAGGACTTCCTATGTCAATTCCTCGAGCATCTCTGGGTCCTTTGGCAGTGCAATCATCAACTGGTGCTGCTGTCCCTCTTAATGGTGCAAGGGCAGGAGTTTCCCTGGAGATACGGAGTGCACCACCGTTTTTGGAATCCAAAAAGCCAGTACACAAGAACTCACAGATGGTCCATAATGCTGAACCTAGCTGCACACAAAATCAGACATGCAGTCAGGTGTGTGTTTTTATCAAGGACTTCTGATTTTCTATCCATTGAAAAGGAGATTAGGAAAAAGAAGAAAAAGAGAAATAAATGATAGTTAGAGATATTACAATTGCTAGTCTATTGTTTGACAGTTTTTTATTACTTTGTGGTTCTGTCTGGTAATCTATGACCTGATTCTCTTCCTTAATTTCTTGAATCCACCTGACTAGTTTTTCTATCTGAAAATATTAGCTTCAGTGTTAAAAGTTGTCTGTAATAGTTTGGGGTGATGAAATTATTCTTGTTTTTAAATTTATTCTTCTATTGTCTTACATATTTCAAGTTGCATTGTCATGTTTTGCTGGTGCTTATAAAGATGGCAAGAGTTTGATGGAATCCTAGGCTAATTCAACAATGAAAAGATCATTCAAAATGAGAAGATTGGTTTCGATAACAGTATATTTTTTCATTGTGGGCTGATACTCGTAAATGTGGCAGTCATGGTATAATTAAGGTATCAGCATTTGGAACTTTAATTTGAGACCACCATGTGATACTACACATAATTAAATAGATAAGAAACTTGAAAACAATTTCAACAAAATGGCAAAACACTGTCCAGACTATATTGCACCAAGGGAAAAATCACCTAGCTTTTTTTGTCTCCCTATCTGCTTAAGGCTTGGTGGACATAGTTATCCAATATCCTTTGCTAGTAGGTAAGCAGGTACCAGATATAATATAGAGATGCGCACTCGGACACCAGCACTATAAAAAGAAAAGGAAAAAAAAACTGTCCGGCTATATTTGCATGGAAGACCTTAGTTGGAAAATACCTTTAAATTTGTTGGGAAAAATAATTTAAAAAAAATCAGGCAAGTACTCCGAATGTAATTGACACATCAAGATGGACCAAGACTGTCGTGTTCAAAGCATGCAAGATTGGGAATTAATGTGGTAGGATTTGAACTCGAAATTCTTGTAATGGTCCTAAGGATGGAACAAAAAAGACAACAACAAATTGGAAAAAAAAAACAATTACCACCACCGGCACTGAGAAAGGGGAAGAAGAAGGAAACTTTGGAATTGGGGAGACTAAAATGGGAAATGAACTCTGATGGGAAGAAATCAGGCAATATGAAGACTAATAGTTGATTTTGGAAAAAACTACTCTCTCATTAGAAGCTTGCTAGGGAGACAAGGGGAGTTACCAAAAGTTACATGTTATTTTTGAGAACCCCGTCTCTGGAGGAAAAGGTTTTACCCTCCGTCTTGAAACATTTGCAACTAGAGGAACTGAGGACATTCCATGGCAAGTCGTTCGGTATCTAGTTGGTGGCTTAGTGAAATGCTTCAAGTATGTTCATGTTGTCACCAGCTCATGAACACACACTTGGAGGCACTTGGAATTTTCTTCATGATATTCCATGGTAGTTGCCATCTAAAATTGACAGAAGTTCTAACTTCATTAGAATACATTTGGAAATCTTTGGTTCCTCGTGAATCTGGCTTATTTTCTTTCTTTTTTCTGTCTCTAAGCTGAGGGCCAATTACTAAAACTGTAAAGTTCTGCTCCTGTATTATCTTGGGTCAAGTGTGAATTGTTCTAACATAATAATTGCCTGCAGTCATGTTGGTATATTTTTCTTTCAGTTCATGGTGTAGGACGACTCCTTGTCAGATAACATCAGCGTAGTATCATCTTGATAAGTTCTATTTCCTGCTATACCAGGTACAAGCAACAAATGAAGTTCTGGACAAATCAGTGCAAAAAAATGACCAAGTCCCTGATGTCACTGATAGTGCAGCAATAACTTGACCAACCGAACAAATGTGCCTGGAAATGAAGCTGGTGAGTTTGTATTTTAGAAAAGAACAACTTCATTCATTATGGCAAGTCCCTGATGTCACTGATAGTGCAGCTAATAACTTGACCAACCGAACAAATGTGCCTGGAAATGAAGCTGGTGAGTTTGTATTTTAGAAAAGAACAACTTCATTCATTATGGCAAGATGTAATTCTTCCCTATTATATTGTGAATCTCTGCCAAAACACCATTTGCTGTACGTATGGTCCTCCCTTTTGTCTACGTGACCTGGAAGATAATTGAGTGTTTCACTGAATGCAGGTCCCAGTTTGTAGACAACTGTATGTTCTGAGCAATGTAGGTTTGGTTTCATCTAAGGGAAGAAGTCATTTTCTCGTTTAGTGGAAGGTAGCTCCTTTTAACTCCAACCGGTGTGCAGTTCTGAGAATTGGTAGAGTTCCAGAATGAAGTTGGTTTTTGTAACTGCCATCTGAATGTAGACAAATGCACAGATTTTGGTAATGTAAAGAGAGACCATAATTTTCTCCTTCCAATGTACATCAAAAGCAGGGAGCAGGCTTCTTCCTGGCATCTCAACAGTGTAATGTGTACCAGACATATCAACATTCTTCAAATAATAAAATAGCGCAAGCATTTATCATATATTCTCCTCTACTTCCAATATTCATGCGAGCCTACTCTCTTGTGACCATTTTTCAACCTCATGTTTGCTAATTTTTCTCCATGCAAGCTAAGATGCTGTTATATGAAGCAGAGAAAACTTTAACCTGCTTCCCAACTGAGCTGGATGCACTTTAGTCTTAAATGTTCAACTGAACCTAGGTTTTTTTGCATGGAATATCAATATATACTAGAACAATTCTGAAGTTTCAACCAAGTCCAACCCTATAATTGCGTGAGCTCAATGATGAGAACATAAAGATTGAAACCATCAGCTTCAAATTCTGGTTCCCCTCAACAAATTTGTTCCTATTAGAAAAGGAGGCTTTTACAGGCAGAAGGGAAAACAAAATGATTCTTTTCAGCTAAGCTTTGATGGGTAGAGTTACCTTGTTATATACTATTGTTATGTAAAGGAAGAAAAAAAAAACAGAAAAAAAGCATGCTGATTTGCTTTTATCCTCCTAATGTTCTTGATTCTCTATAGCAGCTACAAATCCTTTGAAACAAAAGAAAGGTGGAATTACTGCAGGTGTAGTTGAACTTGACACAAGCCTTAGATATTGAAAGTTGGTTAGTACAAGATTTAAAAAAGTGAAAGTTACTGATGAGAAGAAAGTGTACAGAAGCAGTCCTTTTCACATCATTAGTGCAGCTTGATTGTGAATTTATTGCACATGTAGCTTCATGCCCCAGTTATTGTTCCTCTTTTGAGTCCATTAATTTCCTGTGATGAGAATTGTGTTATGCATAACATCCTTTTTGAGGAGGAGACGTGTATGCCTCCGTATCACTTCTTTTCTACTTTTATATACGCTGGATCCGCTTTGCCTATAATTCTGTTTCCAAAAATGGGTATCACATTTATATTGGATGTGCAAACACTCCCACACTAATACCAAAAAAACATAAGTAGATTACTGGCACTGACTAAATAAGCAGCAACAAAAAGGATTTGCAACAAGAACAAGCCTACATAAAGAAAATATGACACTTTATGTACATCATCATCCAATCAATTGAATAGGTTTCTCCACAAACTAACAAACTTAATCAACAGTAAAATATGACGAGAAAGCACAACTATACAATACCTATGACAAACACTAGAATCATACGACATCCCAAACACAACAACCAATATATCTGACCCAAAAAATGAAGAAAAAAAATAAAGATCACACAACTAATAAAACAACTCACTTATGATCATTGTAATGTTTCTTCCCTTTTATCTTATTTGGTTTTAACTTCATTCTTTGTATCAGATTTAGAGCTGGGAGACTTCCCAATGATTGCTTTCTTAGCCTTCACAAGAGACTGCTTCACCTTGGACATAAGGTTATTTGACTGCTTTGTCTTTACTGGTACTTCTTCTGTAGTTTTCTTGTCTTCATCATCTTTAGGAGCTTCTGTTTTTGCAGTCTCTTCAACTTCTTTCTCGCCTTCAGCAGTCTTCATATCTTTTGTCTCTGTCTCCGACTTCTGAGCCTCTTCAACTGATGGTTCAGCAGTAGCATTCTCGTCCACTTTCTTCTCAACTTCTGCAGCTTCATTGGCTTCAGTTGTAGGAATTGTGTCATCCTTTGTACTCCCATTTTCAGCAATTGGTTGAATGTCTCTAGAAGCAATCTCCACTTCTGGAGCCTTTTCAGCAACTTCAGATGTTTCAACTCCCTTTGCATCTGGTGCAGCTAGTTCTTCAGTTGCAACACTCTTCTCCACCTTCTCATCTTGACCAACAGTTTTCACATCCTTTATTTCTCTTTCGACATTTTCCACCTCTTCTTTTGGTGGTGCTTCAGCAACAGTAGCCTCTAGAGCCATTTCTGTTTCTTTCTCCTCAATGACAACATTGTCTGCAGCAACTTCTGTAGGACTTTCCTCGTCCATTTTCTGCATTAATGTTTCCAAAGTAGTTGAGGTTACTTGATTTGAGCTCTCTGGAACAACAGGTTTCCCTTTTGGGACCTCTTCTACCTTATCAACTGGAATCGCTGCTTCATTTCCGGTAATAGCCGCAGCAGTTTCTTGCTCAACGTTTTCAGTAGCTTCAGTTGGCTTTTCCTCTACAATGGGAGCTGGTTCTGAAGCTTCTTCCTTAGGTTCTGCTTCCAGAACTTCTGCCTCTTTAGCTTTTTGTGGTTCACTGGCCTCTAAATCTACTTGCTCCTCCTTGTCCTCAACAGCCTCAATTGATGTTTCCACGATGTCAACTGTTGCTGGCTGCTGCTCAGGCTCCTCAACAAGCTCTATTTTGGATTCTTTGTCTACAGTTTCAACATTTCCAGCCTCTGCTTGGACCTCTGGTTCACTTTTGGTAACATCAGCAACTTGATCAGGCATACTCTGAGCTGCTTCTTCAGGGGCAGGTTCCTTGGTTAATTCTGGAATAACTTTGCTAGTGACATCCAATGCAGGTGTCTCATCTTGTTTCTTAACTTCTTCAAGAGTAGGAGGCTCAATTTCTTTTTCTGCTGTCTTTTCTTCTGATTCTGCTGAAGTAGCAGGTATGCTTGTCAATTCCTCAGCTTTTGGCTTCTCTTCATCGTGAGTTGTGGCTGGTGGAGCAGGTGATTCATCAACTTCAACTACCTTTTCAATTGTTGGGGGCAATGGTTCATCAGCCATTGGCTTCTCTTCCTCGACACTTTTCTTTACCTCTTCAATTATAGTTGCTGGAGGTTCCTCAATCGTTGGCTTCTCTTCTTCATCAGCTTTCTTTACTTCTTCCACTATTGTTGGAGCTGGTTCATCAGCTTTAGGCTTCTCTTCCTCATCACTTTTCTTTACCTCTGCGATTATGGTTGGTGGTGGTTCCTCTATAGTTGGCTGCTCATCAGCTGTCTTTACTTCTTCAAATATTGTTGGAATTGGTTCATCAGCTTTTGGCTTCTCTTCATCATTTGTCTTCTTTATCTCTTCAATGATAGTTGCTGGTGGTTCCTCTGTTGTTGTCTTCCCTTCCTCATCAGCTTTCTTTTCTTCTTCAACTATAGTAGGAACAGGTTCGTCAGCTGTAGGCTTCTGCTCCACAGCTTTCTTTACCTCTTCAATTTCCAGGACCTGTGGCTCATCAACTTTTTGCTTCTCTTCTTCATCAGTGCTCTTTAGTTCTTCTATGATTGCTGAAGGTGGTGCCTCTACTGTTGGCTTCTCTACCTCATCATCTTTCTTTACTCCGTCGACTATTGCTGGGGCTGCTTCGTCTGCTACTGGCTTCTCATCTTCATCAACTTTCTTAACTTCTTCAGTTAGCACTTGGGATGGTTCTTCTGCATTAGGCTTCTCCTTGGAGTCTGGTTCGACTGAATTTGGCTTTTCTTCCTCATCATTCTTCTCTGGCTCTTCAATTACCGTTGATTCGCTTTTTGTGTCGTCTACTTTTACCACTGGTTCAGTAGAAGAAACCACTGGACTCAGGGAATCTTCTTCTTTTAGTTTTACTTCATTCTCCTTGGTAGGGAGAACACTCTCTCCTTCCATTGTCTTAACCTCTTCAGGCACTTCCTTCTCAGCTTGCTGCAGTAAACATGAAGAAGCAGTGAGAATAGAAGAAAGAAGAAATCAAATGAGAAAATGTTTAGACTAGAAAGTGAAAAAAGGGCAGTGAAAATAGGGAAAAAATCTTTGAACATTAAGCTTTCAGTTTTGGTGTGTGGTAGGTCACTATCAGCTTCTTTGAAGAAACTTAATGGAACTGATTGGTAACATAAATCTGAACTAGTTTAAAAGAAGACAAATTTAGGGAAACACATTGGCAATTTCCTCATCAGTCACAAGTCACAAAAAAGATTGATACTGACAAAAAGCTCCCTAGACAATAGGCTTGGCTTTTTCTTTGGTGAACTCAGCATATATAATACTACTAACTTTTGTCACATTCACGTTACTTGCTAGGTGAAAAGGATAACGAAATAAACAGGCCAGAACAACAATACAAAAGCAAGATTCCAGCAAAGCTTCAAACATTTCATTTCAATTCTTTTGTTATGATATCATGAATAAAACTACATAGTGTAATTTCATCATCTTCCTTTGAAAAAAGTCCTTAGTTTTCTGTTTCGAAGACAGGTAAAATTCACTTGTGAACACTGAAGTTCTCTCCTTTTACTTTCTTACAGATAGCAGCAACCTATAAGGTTCATCACCCTAATATCCTTATACTAGTACAATCTAAATTACAATATAGACTAGGACCCTTGAACTCAAAGATCAAATCTTTTCTGTGCTAGGAAAACTCAACACAAGAAAAATATAGACTAGGACCCTTGAAACTCAAAAGATCAAAATTACAATATAAAATCTAGAATCAGCTCTGTGCTAATAAAACTCAACACATAACAATAGTTTATGACAGAGCAAAGTAAAGGGTATATTTGCTGCAAAACTCTAATCTATAAGACTAAATCCAAACAACCAAAAAGGGTACTAAAAGTAACAGTATCAGTAGCCATATATAGAGACTGATAAACAAGATTCAGTAGATCAAAGAAAATTCAGAGAATCTTACCTCAGAGGCAGTAGTAGTAGGATGATCTGATGAAACAGTATCAGTAGCCATGTATAGAAATTGATGATGAAGAATTGAAAGAAATGATCCTTCTTAAACTGATAAACAAGATTCAGTAGATTAAACAAATAAAGAAAAAGGGGGTTGTAGACAAGAAAGGAAAAAGAATGATATGGTTGGCAATAGCCCCAAAAAAGGCTCACAAAGCAAATACACAAAGTAAGTATAGAACCACACTCACATAAACTCTCTCTTTCTTGAGTATTGTAACCCCACCGCCAGTCCTTTTGAAAAGTAAGAAACAGGGTGGACTGATGTTCACATGATGAATGATCTGTCACTCAGTGGGTGGAATTACTTTTTAAATTTTAACTAATCCTCTAAATTTTCAATTCACTAATACTAATTATGATTGGAAAGACCACCTTTACATTTTGAATATAAGCAAAAAAAAGAAGTATTTAAATAACTAAGCAAAAAAGGAATATAAATTATGTTGTGAAAATATGAAGAGGATAGTGTTGTCAAGAATTGGATTGGCATGGTATGGGACCATTAGTTTTAACAGCCTAATACTAATAATTTTGGGAAACAGTTGTCTATCTTGTCCACTTACTGAAAGTTGCAATTTGAAATTTCAAAGATACTTTTTTGGTCCCATTAAATTTTCAGTGAGGCTAACTTCTCTTCACTAAAAGAAAATTATTTTGGGCACAGGTCCATAGACGTTGTCTAGTTGGTTTTATATGTATGTTTGTAATGAAAAAATATGCAATTCTCTATGACGTTTTAAAAAGTTTCTTATGATTACAGAAATCTCTCATTATAAATAAATGCTCTCTTAAGGACATTCCAAACTATAGAGAAACTAATTATATGGCTTCTAAATCTTCTAATCTTGTTTGACAGAATTTGATACTTAATTGTTTTGCTTGCATTATTGTAGGCCAGTAGGTATTGCAAGAATCTTTTCCCGATCACATAAACAAGAGGCGGACACAAGATTTGAGTGTAACGTGCACCTTTAGTATGTCAATTACAAATTACAATAAAGTTTGGCCCGCAACTCTTGAAAAATTTAATGATTACCATAGTAAAGTACAAAATTTAATATTACTAATTTGATACTGTTTTCATATTTTGAAAATGTTCAATTGTAGTATCATTGTTTATATTTGCAAATACTTCCTTCTCAATAGATGAGTAAAATCTATATCAGTCATAATGAAAAAACTTCTTGTTAGACAAGTTTGATGGAGCAACGTTCTTGATTCAGTGATTATGGGAATAGAAGAACGAAAGAAAGAAGTTGATTTTAGAAATAAAAGAATGAGGAAAAAACGTTTCTTTCTTTTCTTAGGATTAACGTGGGGGGAAGAACCAACAACACGAGATTTTGGGGTGGGGGTGGGGTTGAGGACTCAAGAATTTAATAAGGTTAAAAAAATTAAATAAAACGAATTGTTAACTGAACAAAGAAAAACATAATGCTAACTGAACAATAAAAAGTAACAATTGGTGCAACTGCGATTAGAATTTCGGTACTGCTCAAACCAACAATGAGTTCAAGGGTCGTCCTCTTAAAATATATGATAGTTTTTTAAAATATATAGAGAGAGAATTTTTTTCGAGGTAACCTGTGCACTCTCTCCTGCACATAAGCCTCATACTATGCCTTTAAGATTTTTAAAGGGTGAATTCTAAAGTTATGAATTCAAGTCACGAGAAAAATGTATTAGAGTTTTAATTGGAGGTTCAACTTTGACAGTTCTCTATGAAGTTATTTTGAATCTTGAAAACATTAATAAATTGTTGGGTTCTCTATTAAGCACATGTGCTTTTATTAGTTCAAAGTAACTAAAAAAGAACTTAGAAATGACTTGTAGTAGGGTAGTCAATCTAATTGTTCAAGTAGAACGATAGATGGATAAAATAGGCGAGGATAGTTTAATTTATAGCAAATGGTTGGTAACTTGGTATGGTATCTGGTAGAGGTGTTTCGACAAAAATATTGAACCCGTTGGTTAATATTAACAGGAATTTTGACAAATATACTCCTTCGTTCAATTTATATGGTATTTTTTATTTAAAATTGATTTAATAAATCTTTGAAGAAGCTAAATTGAATTTTAGAACAAATTAATATTTTAAAATTAAAATTTAGATTTAAACAATTTTACTTTCTCATGTCAATATAATACAAAAATGCATTAGAAAATGTCAGTCAAACTTCATTTGAATATTTAAAAGCAAAAATTACCACATAAATTGTGATTGAGTTGGGCACATCCAATAAGCCCTATCAGTGAGCTGGAATTTGGTGGACTTATTTTTTTGTTTATTTTGGTTTATCTTATTATAAAATAAGGGCAATGTATTTGGTATGTCAGAAAATATTTTCGAAAAAATAATTTAGAAAGATAATATTTGGTGACAAAAGGTATTTTCAATTATCATCACTATTATTTCAATTCTTACTTCATACCATTGCTCTCAGTTAGTCAGTGGCAAAGTCAGAATTTTTATTAAGGAGATTCACAATCTAAAAATATAAATTAATGAACTAATCAAAAAGGGCTTCGACATGTACAATATATATATAAAAAAAATTATTTTAACCACGTATAAATTGTATAATTTTTTATCGAAGAAAGTTCGAAACCCTGATGAACACTATCATATATTCTTAATAAAAAAAAAAGAAAAACATAAAAATACTATCTAAGTTGTTATTTTTCCGTCCCCGCTTTATATGACAC
Organism: Solanum dulcamara; assembly: GCF_947179165.1. Classification (NCBI taxonomy): domain Eukaryota; kingdom Viridiplantae; phylum Streptophyta; class Magnoliopsida; order Solanales; family Solanaceae; genus Solanum; species Solanum dulcamara. The sequence goes on along the minus strand of NC_077240.1, from coordinate 8,798,047 downwards.
GAGTCAAAGTACAAGGAACAAACTATAAAATTTTCCACGTGAATTCTGACATACAAATTTTAAGTTTTTTAATTTGAAACAAAATTAACATATTTTAAAACTACATAAAGTATATAAGTTATAAGTAATAATTAACTATTCAAAATATTTATAGGCAAATGAAAAAATTGACACTTATTTCATTCTCCAAATAGTATTGTGGCATTATGTAGAATAAACTTCAGCTTAGGTGATTGTGGTGGTGTGGGGGGAATGTCCTTCATCACCATATTTTTGTTAGACAAGAACGCTGATTTATATAATTTGATCTTTAAAATTCTAAGCATCACGCTCTAGATGTATCATATTCATCTTCCTTTTTCCTTCCATGTGTAATTCTTAAGTGTCTGTGCTTAACTTGATTATTAAATTTACCAAGGAAACATCAGAAACTCGTGTATCCAGTAAGACCAGAAGCGCGATATGTCTCCAACTTCGTCTATAAGTTGGGTGTCTTGTTACCAAGTTAAATTAAAGACCAGCTAAACAGAATCCCAAACCTCAATATTGAACTTAAACTGATGCTTCATGATCCTGACGCCGACATTCCCTCTGGCAAAAAGTTAGTCACCAGCAACATGGCAATCATAAAAAGAAATGGAGGAAAAAACTAAAAACCATACTCAGAGAGCACTCAAGAGTCAAGAGGCATAATAAAACAGATTTGAGTTAAAAATGAATATGGAAAGGTTAAGATATAATCCAATTCAAGGCACTTTTAATAGAAAATAGAAACACCCCTCAACTCAATCAACTGAATAGTGTTGTCTTTAATTAAACAAAGCAAGTTCTCTAAGAAAGGATGAATTTTCAATAACATCTAACATCGGGCACCAGCCTCCTCAAATCACAGATTATATCAGTTTTCAACATTTTCAGCCTTTTCTTAGGTTGATTTTGTTCACAATGTAGCAGCTAACAGGACTGGACCATAAGCAAGCCTGCTATCTGTATTAACAGATCCTAGTTTTGCATAGCTCAACCAAAGCAGCCCTTATAAATTTATTGCCAATGACATTTTAACAGTTCACTGCCAAAGACCATTTTAACAGTTATTCTGCCTCTGGTATATCCAGTCTCCAATCATCACTAATGGACAAAAAAAATTGGGTTTAAAGTTTGGTGGTAGGGGCCGCGCGAACGCATGCCCCCACAGCAACAAATTATGACATAGGCTCGACCACTTGGGCCGACCTTAGGCAAGCACCCCTCCAAAGTGCAATGGAGGTCACCAACCTAGGCCATGGGTCTTATTGATCACCCATTGACCCTGTCCAGGTAAGTATGTTCTTAGGAAAGCTCAGTCCATTACTAATACTACCTGCTTTTGCTCCACTTTTCTCTTAGATGCCGATGTGGGAGAATTACTCAAAATGACTCAACTCTCTATAACTTTCTGTTTGGAAATAGACAAAGAAAGAGAAAATAAACAAAGCCTATATTCGATTCTCTTTGAATACAAGAAGTATGAAAGGTGTCCTAAATTTAAAGATTGAACTTCTTTTAGTTATAAAATTGTGCTTCAACAACTAAATCAATTACAGATGAAAAATATGCATGGAAAGAGAGCCTCACATATAATTCTTGAATTTTGTTGATTTAAACATTGAGAATTCCCATGATATTGCAGTCACTCTTCTGGTTAACTTACTGAATGGTTTTGGCAAAACCACATCAACTAAAAGTTCTTTGAGCAATTTTTTATCAAGGAAGTTCTCCGAGTAATTATGACATATAGGCGTAAACAAAATGACACCCATTGATGATAATTGTAAGCTTCATTTAAAGAGGCGTAAACATATTTCCCATGTGATTTTCAACACTAAGAGTTATGTATATATGAACCACGTGATGCAAATATTATATTTAATGATATTCATCGTTCTCATGCACATTAACATGGACAGAGGATGTATAAACAAGGCTGAACATAAAAGCTGTAGAATAGGCCATTGAATGTTGAAAGGAAGAATTATTTTTCCCACTCTATAGAGATACAAGCAAAATAAGTGTCTTACTCTTCTTTTCCAACAAGGATGGAAGCATACAATAGAAGAGCTACAAAGGCCGAGTTTTGTGAGGCATTGGGGATGCTATAATGACTTCGAACACTGTAATACACAAGCTCATAGTCAGAATCCAACAAAGAACAAGATATATATTGGAAGCTTCAAAATCAAGTTCAGAAACAACAGCTGTCTGGAGAAAACAATCGAAATAAATCTACCCTTGTGTCTGTTCAAAATCACAATTAATCCTCATTGCACATTCTTATAGTTACGCAAACATACATATTAGGATACCATGTTTACAGTGATAGTTATAACCTAGTTTACCCCAACCCCAATACCTTCTCTTCCCCTTCCATTTCTTCTTCCACCACCACCCAATAACTGAAAGAACATCAGGAGAGAAGAAAAATTGCAAATAAATAAAGCATGAAGAACAACTTTCAAAGCTAACTCTTCCAACTTCACACAAACAAATATATAGAGAATTCTTTCCGGCAGTTCATTTACAATACAGGCAACCCATTTAACACCAAATTCTCCTCTTTCCCATCTTTGGGAATTTCTCAAATCTTCAATAATCCCATAGAAATTTATAACATCAACAGTCAGCTTTCATTTCAAAATAGTAGCAAACGGAATGCTATTTAAACCAGGGAAATGAGGAAAATGGTTACAACCTTACTTGAACAAGATCTGTTCTCTAGGCTCGTATCACTGTATCTTTGATTTCTAAGGAGACAGAAAACCAAGTCTGGTGAATGATTTGTGGCCATTATACCAGAGCGTGAATAACATCACCCATGGCTGTGTTTGGGTCATGGCCGTAGTAGATGATCGTTGTCAGCTCCGACCATGGTGCACCTGGGAATAGTATAATGGCTGTCTGACAGACTCTCTTCTAAACATATTTTGCTGTTTTGGAGTTACCCAGCTCTGTTTTTGAAGCTAAGCAAGGCTTCCATGGCTGCTAGGCTCAGAGCTGCCATAATCACTATAAATATTTTCTTACAGCCGAACCCATAAAATTTATAAAAAATGAAATTTCAGATCTTTCCTTCTCCTTTGGGTTTTCTTAATTTCAAAGAATCAATTTTTACTTTACCATATTTAGAGCCTCTTTAGATCCGCTTATTTTAGGTGATTTTAAAATAAAATAGCTTTTAAATAGATTTATAGTATTTAAATAAAATTTAAAAAGATTTATAAGTATGTATTTTTAAATTAAAATAACAAAGATAAGCTAAAAAACTCAAATTAATTTTTTTTGTGTATATCTGGAAAAAAAACGATGATAAATAATTCTCTGAACATATCTTACTGTACGAAGTCTTTTTATCAGCGTGGCCCTTAGGCACTTGATCCCCAGAGCGCGACCCGAGTTCGAATCTAGCCGGCTACATTATTTTTACTTTTAGCTGACAGTTAAAAAAAATCATAAAAGGTGTAGGTGATAAGGGTTCAAATAGATAACCCAACGTATGCAAGGGTTTGGACTACAAGTCCAAAAGTCTCACGTTTAGCAAGTGACTCTAATTCTAATTGAATTATCTTTTGTCATTCTGGCCAATTATATCTACGTCGATATTCTTCGACTGATTTAGGCTCAAGACTTTCACTATCTTGCATGAGGTTCGGTGCAATATTATATGCAAAAACATTATCCATTGTGATTTTCGATCGATCTAAATTTATCTCATCACCGGTAGAACTTATTAAAAGTTCTTCATTTACTTGAGTCTCGGGTTCACTGATTTATTCAGGAATATCAGGATTACTCAAATCTTGATCTTATTTAGGAGGTTCTTTTGTAGTATCATCTTTATTATTTCTCACGCTTCTCTTTTTAGGATTTTTATCCTTTGAACCCAATGGTCTATCATGTTTTAGGCGTGTTTGATATTTCGAAGCTATGATATTAGTAGATGGTCTTTTTGGTACATCAATCCGGATAGACACATTCACTACGGGGATATGTAACTTAGTTATCCGTTTCAAATCAGTAAATGCATCTGGCATTTGATTTGCTATTTTTTATAAGTGGATGATCTTCTAGACCTCTTGCTCACATGTGCGGGTACATGGATCAAAATGAAATAGTGATGAAACTTTCCACGCAAGTTTTCTTTTGGGTTCCTTTTTCTCTCCTCCTAATTGCGGGAAAGTTATTTCATCAAACCGACAATCTGCAATTCGAGCAGTAAATAAGTCTTCTGTCAACGGTTCAATGTACCGAATTATGGAGGGTGAGTCAAACCCAACATATATGCACAATCTTTGTTGAAGGCCCATCTTTGTACATGTGGTGGTGATATAGGCACGTATACCACACAAACAAAAATTCGTAGATGGACTATATTTGGCTCATGATCAAATATTAATTATAACGGAGAGTATTTATTATAATTTATCAGTTTTATACGTACAAGTACTGATGCATGTAAGATAGCATGACCCCAAACATTAATCGACAATTTTATTTTCATAAGTAGAGGTCTTGCTATCAATTGTAGGCGCTTAATAAATGACTCTACAATGCCATTTTGAGTATGAACATGAGCAACATGATTTTCAATTTTTATCCTAATTGATAAGCAATAATCATCAAAAACTTGGGATGTAAATTCTCTAGTATTATCAAGCCGAATAGCTTTAATTGGATAATCTGGGAATTGCGCCCTTAATCTTATTATTTGTGCTAATAACTTCGCAAACGCTAGGTTGCAGGATGATAAGAGACACACATGAGACTATCTCGATGATGCATCTATTATGACATAAAATATCTAAATAATCCACTAGGTGGATGAATAGGTCTACATATATCCCCATGTATACGCTCTAAAAAGTCAGGAGATTCTATGCCAACCTTCAGGTTTGATGGTCTGGCAATTAATTTATCTTGATAACAAGCAGCATATGAAAATTCATCATTCGTAAAAAAAATTAGGTTCTTTAACAAATATTTAGTTGAATTTTCAAGATTTCATCTCATCATTATTGATCCAAGATTACCTATTCGATCATGACATATCACAAATGTATTTAGATCAGCAAATTTTTGGTTTACGATCAAATGTGTTTCAATTGCACTAAGTTCTACATAATACAGGCCAAACGACAAAGTTGATAATTTTTCTAAAATATATTTTTGGCATGAGACATTATTAGTTATACCAAGGTATTCACTATTCATTTCATATAGTGTCTCAACATAATATCAATTTTTGCTGATATCTTTAAAACTTAACAAATTTCTTGGAGATTTAGAAGAGAACAATGCATCTTCTATAACAATTTTTGTCCCCCCTAGGTAGAAATATAGTACCTCTTCCGAAGCCTTCAATAATTTTTGAATTATCAGAAATTGTAGTAACATTTTCTTTTCTTCTAAGCAAGTAGGAAAAATATTTTTCGTCTTTAAAAAGGCATAAATCGTACATTATCAATTACACAAATATCCTCGTGATTGATCATTGATTCAAATAAAATTTGAGGCATATCCATATTTTTCTTCAAAAAAAATAAAGTAAACATTATAATTAAAACATGGCTCATCATACAAATTTTATTTATTTACATGAATTAAAAAAATATAAACATATTATTTAGTACAGACAAATAAAAAGAAAATTATTTTAATATTATCAAGCTTAACAATATTCGTATTTCCTTCTAGGAAATTGAAGAAATCAACTACATCCAGATGCATAGGCTTAATATTAGCTTCAGAGATAAAGCTTATCTCTGGATTATTTTCTGCTTTTTTCAAGGATGTCTGATATATAGTTGAACCAGACATTTTGATGACCAGCAGGTCCGTGACCAGTGCCTCATACCTCCACATCTATGACATATACTTTCTGAATTTTTCTTTGTTATAGCTTCTTGCTTTTCACTCTTCTTTTTATATTGCTGATCATTTATCGGTGTCAGCCGAGTATCATGATTATAATTTCTTCTTAGACCACGAGCACGACCACGATTGGGCCATGACCTCTTTCTTGTTGGTTATAGTTTGTCTGATTCACTTCAGATAGTGGCAAAGAATCAACAGACCGACTATCATAATTTTTCATTAACAGTTCGTTGTGGCATTTAGCAATAAGAAGGTGAGAAAGTAATTCAGAATATTTTTTAAAACCCTTTTCACGATATTGCTACTGTAGGAGCATATTTGCAGATGGAAATGTAGAGTATGTATTTTCAAGTTTGTCTTGCTCAGCGATTTCTTCTCCGCATAAATTTAACTGTGCTATAATTCTAAACAAGATAGAATTATATTCAGTTATATTTTTAAAATCCAGTAATCTCAAATTGAGCCAATCATGACGTGCTTGTGGAAGGATGACCAACTTCAGGTGGTCATATCTTTCTTTTAGATTCTTCTATAGTTTATGTGAGTTTTTTAATGTGAGGTACTGTAATTTTAACCCCTCATCAAGATGGTGACGGAGAAATATCATGACTTTGACACGATCTTGACTAGATGTTATATTGTCATCTTTGATGGAGTCTGTCAAACCCATCAATTCTAAATGTATTTCGACATCTAGTGCTCATGATGAGTAGCCTTTTCGAGATATATCAAGATTAACAAATTCAAGGTTAGAGATATTCGACATTTTAAGAAAATAAAATTCTTACCCTTTTATTACATTTTTAATGTAGCTCGAAGTGATAGAGACTTGTGCTGATAACGTGTTATAAAAGTAATTAAGTTATAAGAAAAGTAAGCAAAATACAGAAAGCAAATAAATAAGAAGAGGAGAGGAAGAACAACAATTTTTTTGGAACCTTTTATTTTCATCTACTTTGCATTTTACAATGCCTTATTTATAGGCAGAAAGACAATAATTGAGGGGGAACAAGAATTCATCGGCATCCACCCACTTAATATTTTAACAATTCCTATATATTTCTCTGTTAATTAAAGAAAATATTTCATTAAAATTATTTTTGGAAAACAAAAAATAAAACATGTTAAAGCTAAAAGAGAAAAATCTCAAATATGTCATCGAACTTTGAGAAAAGGCTCATTTATGACATTCGTTAAAAGTTTGGCTCATCTATGCTATTATCGTTTGAAAAAAGGCTCATTTATGCCATTATTTTTTTAACTCTGATTTTACAAAATCACTCAAATAATTTTTAACATTTTTCTATTGAAGTCCATCGGAAAAGTATAAATCAAAATATCAATTGAATTAAAGTTATTAAAAATTTAACGGTTTGTATATAGAAAAAATAATAATTAGAAAATGAATACAGTACTAGCTTTGAGAACTGTTTTGCACTTTGTTTTCTTCGTCTCGAAAGAATTAAAGAACGATTTTAAGTCGGCAAATTTTAGAGCGGCCGGATGTGCTTCAGTGGATATGGCTGTTTTTTATTAATTAAATGTGTCGGGTTTAAGCCATGTATACGGATTTTTTTTGATAGAGATGTCAAGTCGTTTTCTTTGTTTTTACATGAAAAGGTTTAATTTTTATATAAATAGTAGTTCCTCCGTTTTAATTTGTTTGTTTAATATCGATTTGACATGAAATTTGAAGTTTAATACCGTAAAAAAAAAAAAGACTTTTGAATGTCTTCGACTAAAGATTGAAAAGGAAAATACAATTTATTATTTTATTTTTAAGAATACTTATAATAATCTTATTATTGCTAAAAAAATAGGGACCTAGAAAGTGTCTTATTTTTCAATATATAGACCGTTCCTGATTTTAGCTGAACACCTAGTATCAAAATCAATGACTTAAATGTACAGTACGAGTACAAAGACAGTGGAGTGTGTCATGGAGCCCAACTTAGTGTCTTTGCCAGTCTATGGATCGATTTACAATATTTATCAGTAGTTTTGAAGAAACACATATATATCATTTGAGCTTCACTGACTAGAAATACTTTGACGATATACGGGGATGATACATGAGTCACTAAATTATGTGACGTTCTTTTCATAAATTTACAAACTTAGGAAAAAATGAGATGCATGCTATTGTCACATGTGTGTGAAAGGAAAAAACTCAGGCAAACATAGAAAATGAAATAGCATGAGGTAAACCAATTATATATTATATTCAAAAACAATAGCACTTTGTTTGGATGGTTGTTATATATTATTTCATAATATATTGTATTCTGTTGTATTGTATCATACTGTATTATTTTAATGAATACAGTATTTGAATAGATTGTATCGTTCTCCGTCGTTATATAATGTCACACATCCATGATTCGAATGATAAAATTTACAAAAAAAAAGTAGGGTATAAAAAAATAGAGTAAAAGATGAAATATAATTATTAAATAATAAATAAATATGACATGAGAAGAAAATATTAAGATAACTACGCGAACACACCAAATCAATTGTTACATAAAATGGGTCTTTTCGTCGTTACCTAACGATGAATTTAAATGATACGATATAATAAAATTTAAGTAATAATTAAAATAAATATTGTATTTAAACTAACGATACAAGAGATAAATATTGTAAGCATCGACTCTGACTGCGTGAAATTTGTAGACCATGTGAATGGAGTCGGTTACTCCTTTAAATATTGTTACATGCGGGAGAAAATGTGAGATAAAGAGTAACAATATTTAGGTGAGCCCAGCAGGCAGCAGGTCTAATTGCGAAGGAAGGCATCAGCAAGCATCTGCCCAAGCTGAACTTGTGCAACAGTAGTAAGGTGCGTGTAATCTGGTCCAATCTGCAGCCCTTTGGCATCCACATATTTCACATTCCCAATATTTATCTCTCGCTGAGCTTCCCTGACCAATTCCATGTATGGTCCAAGTGCTGTTGCAATTCCCACCTGCACCAAAAATTCCCCCAATATATTTTTAGGACCCACCTTATCTCTTCTACTAAACATTTTCTTTTTACCTAAACATCTCTTATCTCTTCTTATTACAATCACATCTTCACTCATTGCACTGTACCTTTTAAACTAACGTGCCGACATATCTTTTCTAACGAAACCATTACACCTTTAAAAGAATGTTTAAATTAATTTAATTTTCTCCATAATCAGAACTCAAATCTAAAACAGACAATCTCACCGCAACACATAAATTAATTTAATTTTGTTCTCACGACAAAAGAGTAGAAATGGTTTAGAGTATTGAAATGAACTACAAAGTGTAATATGATGAAAGACTAAAAAAAAGATTTCCAACTTCAATTCCTAAAACTAACATATACTATTAACGAAAATATAGTCATTTTTTTTTCAAAGAAAAACGGAGCAAACGTTCTAGGACACAGTTTGAGTTTAATGTAGTGTAAGAACAAAGATGATGAAATTAATAGTACTAAAAGGATAGTAAGCTCGAACAATTTGCATATCCAATGATTTTCTCAAAGAACATAATACTTTTCAGTTACCTGAATCACAGTGAGATTAGGCAATTCCAGATCATGGCGCATATGCTTGAAGAATCTCTCCAATCTAACCTTATACATTTTGGCATCTTCAAGTGTCTTTGTATCACTCTCACCTTGGTACCACAACAACGCCCTGATCTTTCCGCCGTCTCGAGTGGCCGCCTTTGTCCTCTTTATCATCTCCTTGTAAAGGAATCCGCCTGGAGCCCATTCAGTAATACTCGTTCCTCCAACGGCACAAGGAACCAACCCAATTACTCCAATACTTGGATCTCTCTTCAAAACTGTATTGGCAAATGGCATCCCTGGCCCAATCCCACAAGTGTTGTTCACATCTATGTCCTTGTGGAGAGGTTCATGAGCCTCAATCCATCTAAGCCCTCCGCTGAGTCGGAGGACTTTTGGGTTTGACTCACATTCACGTGGGATAACACCATCCCACGACTCATTAACTACTCCGGAACGGAGTGAGTGATTAATCACTCCGCCTCGGCCAGAGATGTTGCTCTGCCCGGCTAAAATGAATATATTTTTAACTAGAGAACAATTTCCTAGATCTGCTGTGGTTACCCAACCAGCGTGTGCTAAAAGCAAGAATAACAGATAAGGGAGCATTGTTTTTCTGTGAACTAGTGATAAAAGTTTGGGAATTCAAAATCCTTAAAGGAAAGAGATCTAGAGAAACATTGGGCGTGGAAGGCGGGGGGGGGGGGGGTGTTGGATATTGGCTAGCTCTTAAGCAACATGATTGGTTCCTTTGTCACTAGTGCCACTTTATGCAGCTCCACCACTGTTCAATAATACTAAGATACAAAATTCTGAGCGGTACAACTGTACAAGTTTTCCTTAAAACCATTGGCCATTCAGAATGTTCTGTAACTTACTGATTTATAGGCATTATTTTATTACGAATTCATCTTAATCATTTTCATTTTTATAAACTTACTAGCGGTGAGGAGTCCGTGATAAGCAACATTGAATTATTAGGCCGTCTTTATGTGATCGCAGCATCAAAAAGAAAGTCTGAATTTGACATAATAACCCTCATTGTATTAAATTTTTTTAAAAATGGATAAAAGGGTAAAATTGAAATGAACAGCATCCAACATCGTGGAGATCCATCTTTTAGGACTTGTAAAATTCTACAGTAAGGGACACCTCTTTTCAACTTTGATGGGAATTGAAGGTAAATACGGGCATTTATAGTAAACTATGTGAATTTACTATAATTAAGTGACTTAGTACGGTGAAAATATTATTAATTGATTGTAATTAAGTGCTGAGAGTCAATGTACATGCATTTATTGATCAAAGTCATTATGGAGTAGGAATAAATTTTTACAGGTGTGGGGTGGGGTTCAAAATTGAGCGTAGTGATAGGAATTAGAAAAAATGATGGTTCCTCTAAAACGGGGACAGTAATTGGAAGCGGGTTAGAGAAGATTGACCAAAACACCTGGAAGACATCACTGGAAGATAATGCGGCAGAATAAAATAGGAAGCAAAGGGAATTCATATGAATGTATTAAGTATTTTTTGCAAATTAAAATTTGAAGTTAACTTGTCCAGATTACAGGTCCATAGCACTGATAGCAGCATTATAATTCGGAAATGACTAATGTACCCTTGTGGTCAGCAAGCATATCTACCTACTTTTACCTCCAAATTCATATAACCATGCTCAATACCTTTGTCATCAACAATGATTGTCTCACTGTATTGATCTTCCATATCCCAGAATTGGAAGAGGTCCATCTGAACAATTCTTCTTGAGATTAAACAATTCCATTTTCTGCAAACTTGTTGCTAACGGAGTAAGCCTTCTGCTGGGAGTCTGCACAGAATATTAACTAATACATCATCCGGAAGATAGTTAAAGTGCTTTCTGGGAGAACAAGACAAGCAGACCAAATCATTATGTATCAAACTGTTTGATCTAATTTCTTACGTACGTACTATCATATAACAATATAATGGACATACTCTAGCAATATAGGACGCGGATATACGGATAGTTTTTCACGCAATACGCTATACGGATACATGGTAATAACATAAGCAACATAGACACACTAACTTTGTTAGTGACCAAACAGGTCAAAATAGTTTTCCACCTAATTTTTAGGGGAAAATTTAGGAAAATTATTTGCAAGTGTAGACTGTTTATGATCTTTGAAAGCTGGTGAAATTCTGGGTAAGAATTTTATTTACTTTGAAGGGGAAAGTAAAGGCATCCTCAGATCTTATTCTAAGATATTCTTAAACATAGTCGGATTAATAAAAGGGATTATTTATTTCAATATTTATTTGACAAAAGAAAGGGTCAAAAGAAGTGATAATAAAAATGGCTCAAGTGATTTGAAAAATTTGGAGTTGAAAGGAGGTATATAAAATATATAAGTGATATACACAAAAATGTATGAGAGTGATATACATGAGATATACAGGGTGATATAGTGGTATATGGGGTAATATACGGAAATATAATGTGAAAAAATTAACCAAATGTAATACATGTAAAGTATTTAGGGAGTTGACGCAGGATATTTTGCTTAAACTCTGGGACCCACTTTAGATATGCCCCTTTAGTTTAGAATTCATGTTCTTTAGTTATAGTTTTATTATTTTGAATGTAGCTAATATTTGTGTAAATTTTATAATTATGAGTAAAAATTAATAGTCGATGAAGAAAAATACTTCAATTATGGACATCCCAATAGGGTCCCTCACATCAGGTTTTCAAGAAAAAAAAATGAGATGATTTATTTCCACAAAAATATATATAATTTATTTTAGAGCAAAATTTTTAAATTATTTAATCAACACCACTTAAAATTTATCAATATTAGTAATATTTATCAGATATTCATTTTACGCTTAATATGATGATTTACTACTACACAAATATAACTTATTTTGAATTTTAAAAAATTATTTAATTTACACCACCTCAAAATAAATAAATTTATGAACAAATATTAGACCCGTGCACATGGTTTTTTCATCACTAACTTGTAATATATGCAACATTTGGAGGGACGGGATATGTATACACATCAAAGATGTATATGAGTAAAAACCGTTTATAAGTATTATATAAATATAAGTAAAATAATATGTGGTGTGTATGTATGACTAATGTATGTGTATGAAAATTAGTATATGTATATGATAAAATAAGGTATAGGATAGAAGTATATTTGAAAAACATCATACTTGGATCTTGTTTTGAAGATAACTTGAAATGGGCCGAATCTTCTACAAAGAGGTTAGTTATTGAGCAAAACAAATTGGGTCTGGCCAGCTCTATTTTTCTTCCCAGAAAATGTTTAAATGGTCTGACCATATTTTAGAAAATGGATTTGGGGCTACAAATTAGTTTTGGACTTCTATATCCTATTTTCAGAAACTAACTTAAGCAATTTGGAAAAATCAAAATACTTGAGCAAGGGGGCTTTTGGAGCTAAGTTGAAAAAGTTATCAATTGGTTTTAATTCACATAAAAAACTGCGTTCTTAATTCTTAAATAATGAAAAACGCAAGCTAGTCCTAAAGGGAAGAGGGAAAGTCGTCAACTAGTAATAAGCAATGTATTATGCTTGTTTGGTATGAAATTGACACAATTTATTATAAGTGTATTAAAGTGTGTGATAAATGTATTATCCATGAAGAAAATTTATATTATATGTGTTTTATAAATTGTTCTCTATAATATGTATTAAAATTATATTACAAATATATTATACGTGTCTGATGAAAAAAAAATATTATTACCGTAAATGATAAATATTTTCTTAATATAATATATCTAAATAAGTTTTCCATTCCTAATAGCCGGTGGCCCAATGTGTTTTTTAAGTAAGCCCAAAATGAGTTTCAAGTGAAACTCCCACTCCAAGTGTTTACAAAAAACGAAAAAGAGAGAAAAAAAGATTTAATATCTCATTTTTAAAACATAATACCGACTAAATACTGTGAATTATATACAAATAGTGCAATTAAACATTGACAAATTTATGCATTTAATGAGTGCATAGAGAAAGTTATAAGTCATGTTAAGTTAAAGACCTTGAGTTTAATGTCCCGGTGTATTTCGGGGCTCTTGTGTACTAGGGTATTTCTCTAAAAATCATTAACAAAAACATTTGGGATTAATGTATAAGATACTTAAATTAGTTATAATAACTCTGGTCATCCCTAACACGTGAAGACCAATGAGTAGCAATATTAAATTATAATAGACTCTAGTTATGTTCTAAATAAGCATAGTTAGAAGTCACAAGTTATAATAATCTTCTAACCCAATAGGTTCTAATTTTCGGTACTAATTCAATTTTTTTTTAAACCTTTACTTTGTTAGATCTGAATAGCAAACAGTAAAGACAGAGCAAAAGAATGTTCTAATTTGGGGATGCATGCATGACTATCTCCAATTGTATCTGAAATGAGATATTGACCAAAACCTCTTGTATATAATTCTATTATTTTTCAAAATATCATCCTTGGATTTGCTTCGATTGTTATGTGTACACCTTTGAACACCCATGTATTTTCCCTAATACAATCATGAAAAAAAAATCAACAATTCCCACATTTAAAAGCAAAAATGTTTCAATAAATTCAAGTTAAGAGGCGATTAACTATTTAACTATTTGCAGCGGCGGATCTATGATTTAAAAATTATGGATTTTCAATAATCTCAACTTATATAATGTTGGGGGAGGAAACACCACAACTAAAGTTTGATATGATGATAAATAAGGAAAATAAATTGGACACGAGAATTTTACGTGGAAACCCTCAAACAAATAAAGGGAAAAAACCACGGGGCAGAAGAATTTTTACTATTATGATATATATGGAGTACACCGCTCTCAAATACAAGGAGAAAACAACAATTAAGACTCTTCTCTTGTAAAAGGAAGAACTACTAAAGAGGACATTCAAGAATACAATAGTTATCTTGATGTACAACTCTCTCTCCTACACAAAACTCTCAAAACCCTTAGGACTACATTGTGAATGTTGTTATGTTAGAAAGAATGAGTTATATTTATAGAATCATAAATTTTTTCCTATAAGAAAAGGATTAGCCAAATATATGAAAACTTTGTGTTTTCCTTTTAGAAAAAGGAAAACCCAATTATATTAGAAAATTCTTTTCCTTTCCTTTTCCTTTTTCTGCTTACTTTTTCTGTCTACTTTTTCCTTCTTTGAATTTGACTTTACTTAGCAGCCTTTGTTCACTTTTATTTTATATAATGTATTAATATACTATGTATATTTAAAAATAACAAACTCACGCTTAAACAGCACAATATAAAAATTGAAACTAGCAATTGACGAATTTTGTAGCAAAATGATGTTATCCGTTGTCAATTGTAGCGAAATTCATACTTAATTTAATTTTTTTTGTAATGACCGCAAATTATAACAATAATTAGAATGGAAAAAAGCGAGGAAGAAGAAAATAGGACCAAACCACCATGAAAAAATAAAATAAAAGAACAATAATTGTATAAATTTTGGTGTCATTTCCTTCTAATTATTCTACAAATTTTGGTATCATTTCTGTTGACAACTTTTCTTTGTTTTTACAAGGAATTGTAGAAAAGGAAAAAAAAATGTTTATTTATGAGAAAATAAAGTGGGTTGAATCTACTCCAATATCAAAATAGAACTTCGCCGGAATCCGAGGGAGTTTTTTTTTTTTTTTTTTTTGAAAATCTCAAACTCTTTTATTCCTAAATTAGAATTTATCAACTTTGAGACGTTCTTTTGTCCAAAAATCTATTTTTTAGATGAAATTTTTTGTGTGTTTTATTTGAGAAATTCCCTCTGAAACATTAAAGTGAATGGATAGAAGTACATATTAGGGAAATTCGAAGCGTTTTGGGAAATCTGATGAGTGAAATTTGGACTAAATTTGAAATGTAACACGAATCAAAAGATCCATTTGAGAATTTTGCAAAGTACGAATCGCGAAATAAAAAAAAGGAGCACTTGAACCATTCGAGAAGCTTCTACATATGGAGCTTCTGCTAGCGTGACAGTGTACAAATGAAATAAGGGTTGTCAGAATTATCAGATTTCTGTATTTTTGGGAAGGAGAACAAAAGTTTTGATATAATGAGGAGCGCGCGAGAAGAGAAAAGAAGGAGAGTAAAGATCGACATGAGCACCATTTGGATTCAGAAGGGTCATAGATTTGGATTATAGAATCATCATTTATGTCTTGGTCCACACCAACCATAAGACTATGTAGAGAAAGATTAAATATTTCGATAGCATTTTTCGCAAAATTTATAAAATTGTGGGTACTGTAACCAATCTATGAGACTGAATACGAAGAAAATAGGGATATAAGGAATTGAAAAGTTATATGGTTCATTTGGTACTGATTTTGGTTATAGTTCAACTTCTTTTTCATATAGGAATTGTGTTGTGATTGAATTAGTTCATGTTGTGGATCAACTACATCCACATTGTTTTGAACCACAATGTTTTTACATCTGGCTAAAAGTGCATGGTGGTCATTTGAGCATCTCTTCGTCTCTAAAATGACACTATCGAGTCTTGGTCGAAGAGTTACCCATCAATTATCGACACTTTTATGCAAACATCCATTTCCAACTCGAAAAACCTAAAATACATACAACTAAGTATTTTAAATGGTTTGAAATTGAAAAAGTCCAAAAATTAATCAATATTATAGAGAGCTAAAATTGGGTGTCAACACTTTTATTTTTTTTCATACATATTATTTTTAATATAGTATTCTTAAAAAACAGAAAGTATTAAATAGTAATATTATTATTGTTAAGATTAATTTGAACTAATAATATATCAATCCTGTGTTTGTGATACATTATCTTAGATGTTTTTATAAAAACTTTATATAATAATATATAAGATTGAGTAGTGTAATCCAAAGTTCTAAAATATATCTATTAAAAAAATAAAATAATAATATATATATATATATACCTTCTTCTTTTTTTTTACAATTTTCAATATTATCTAAGTGAAAATAAAATCATAAAACTCAACCTTTTCTCTTTGTGATTCTCTAAATATACGTAAGTAGTGTTAAAAGAATATTAATTAAATAAAGTGTGTAATTTCAGCTAACAGCTTAACTTTTATACGAGGTTGCTCCAATTTATGTTACAGCATACATATGGAGGTTCTACGATCAATTCTCACTGCACTCATTGTTAAAATAAAAGAATTATCATATATTTTACTAATAAAATAAAACTCATATATGAAAGGGTGTGTTAAGCATGATAATTAAGTAACTAAAGTGTGTTTATTACAATAGAAAAAGAAATAGAACATAGAAACATTAATGTGATATAGAAGAACATAGAAACATTAATGTGATGATCACCAACCTACGTCCACAAACGATTAACTTACAAAAATTTAAATTCTATAGCTATTTATAAATTCGTAAGAAAATTTAGCCACAAAAATCAAACTAACAAAGCTAATTTCTCACAAATCTACGTCCATTAGTCGTTATCTATATAGTAAAAAAAAATAAAAAATAGAGACTGCTAAATGAAGAAGAAGTGGAGGGGGAAAATCTAATTAAAGAAGAAGAAATGAAGAAAAGGGTCTAAAAATAAAAGGGGGGGGGGGAGGGGGAGGAGGGATTAAAAGTGAATCAAGTGAGAAATAGAAAATACATACACAAACACACACACATACACACATACACATATACATATACATATACATATACATATACTAGTCGGCTTAATTATCCACGTGGATGAAATTTAATGGACAAATTTAGCTCTCACACGTCTGTTGAAGATTGTTTTCAAACACTAGCTTAGTCAATTCTATTTTAATATATAGATAATGATAGTTTAAATAAATAAAAAATAATAAATAATTAAATATAAAATTCACAAAAAAATAATAATTCAAATATATTTTTTGCGTTAGAATTTCGAAAAAGAAGAAAAGAAGAGAAGGGAATAAATGATAAAAGAACAAAACGAAAACAAGAGTGTAATGGAGTTGTTGGGACATAGAGAAGAAATAAATTATGAGGAGGTACATGGTGATCATTTTATTGGACTTTGATGGGAAATGGATTAGATATATTGTTTAGGTAAATTATAGTAGTTTTGTACAAAAACTCTTCAATTCCTCCCTCTAATAAGTGTTTATCAAGACAATTATTATCCAATGGAAAGTCGACAATGTAACCCTCTAAACAATTTTTCACAATTGACAAGACTCAACTCAAAGAGAGTCTTCCCCACCTCAATTAGAATCTCAAATAGTTCATTATGGGCAATAAACTCTCTACCTAAAAAAAATGAAAAGTTAATCATGTAAATGTGAGAAGAAAGTCCTCCATCATTTGTCCACTACAATGGCAAAAAGCATATATCTATGTAATAATTTAAAATAAGGGCGCGCGCGGGGGGGGGGGGGGGGGGGCAGACCTTGGCATTTCATTGACAAAGCTTTGGGTAATTGATGGGGTTAATTAAAGGTCTTATAATAAGCTTTTTTAGATAATGGAATTCTATTAAAGGGGCTGTTTTAGACACATTACTATATCAACAGTTTAACACAAATAACAATAATAATGATTAACCTAACTTGCCTTCTTCTTGAAGGCTAATTTTTTTCTATTAGTTTCTATCATATCTTTTCAACTTACAACTGCAAAAAGGTTAGTTAAAACTCCTTTTGTTTATATATATATTTTTTGGGTTGGTTAGTTAAGACTATTAAATGGGCTAAAGTGATGGATAAAGCGATGCAATAAGGGTGTAGTTTAGCACTAATTAATCATTTAATGTGATTTTAAGTTTCCATTTATGGTAAGAAAACCTCATGTTTATGTTATCATGCCTCGTTGCATCAAATGCTTTGAACTTTGACATGACATGACATGAGATTATTAATATTTTAATTATTAATTAACTAACCTTGAAAAGATAACCATGTGATTATGTTTCCTAAAAATGTGAAATGTCCTGTTTATAGGTTGTATTAACGTCATCTCATCTTCAAAATGGACCCCGTTGCGTTAGTAAAAATTTCTTTCCATTTATATGCTCTAAATGACCGACATGAAATGTTTTATTTTTTTTATATTTTTAGATGAAAAAGTGCACAGTCACTTCCATAAAGAGAGACTAGACGAGCATTTTCATTGTCATCAATCATCATTATAACTAATTACAAACAAGAAAAAATAGTAAACAACTGTAAAAGAATCATTTTTCTTCTAGATGATCCTTCTTTAAAAAGATGCGCCTTGTTTAAAAATGGGATAATCTTGAATTATAGGTGTGTAGGGAGTGGATTATGCTACCTCTCGTAATATGTTCTTTGTTGATTTGACACTATCTTAATAAAATTATCTTTGTGAGACTTATTTTTATTAATTATACTTTGAAAATCAAATCAAAATTTGTCCACGGAGGCTGAGTCATGACTTAAGACAGATCAAAAATTGTAGTTCATGGACAACAAATGAATATTCATGTATTATTTTTTGTTGGTCTTGACAGATGAAAAAGGCTAGATTAAGAAGAAAAGAATGATTATCGATTCAAAAACGTAACATGCCCTCTACTTTCTAAGAAGGCCGAAAAGGTTTTGGCTATTAATTCTCTATGTAATTACTTGCTAAAATATATTCTCCTTTAATTAGAATTTTCTTTTTTCTCGTCTCTTGAGAATCTAATTTTAATTTCTTCTCAACCCTTCTTCTTGATAGGTGGGAAAAATAAAAATAAAAAAGATAAAATGCAATCAAAGGGTGAAAAAGTGATTAAGAGCCCATTTGGATAAGCTTTAAAGCTCTCTTTTATCTTTTGAACGTGTTTGTCTAATGCTAATTTTAAGTCATAAAGTTTTTAAAGTCAGTCAAAAATGTAAAGTTAGGATTCCTAACTTTTTTTTTTCTAAGTGCTTAAAGTAATTTTCTTTGACCATAGAAATTACTTTTATATCCCTTATATTTTAACTAAATTCCCAAACTACCCTTTTTATTCTTTTAACCCTAAAATTCAAATTATTTTCCTCATTTAGGCACTTTTATTCAAACACTCAACTGCTTATTTATAAAAATAACTTTCAGCACTTCATACATAAAAATTATTTTTTTAAGAACGGGCTCTAAGAGAGGGGCAGAAGGGAGGATGAAGGAGGCATTGATAACTGTTTAGTAATAATCGAATTAATGAATTTAATTGAAAAATTATCAAAAAAAGTTAACACGTCGAAAGCAATCAAGTACACTAATTAAGATTTAACCATAAAGTGGAATCCCATTATTTGTGTTATTGTTGTTCTTTCTTGTCAATTAGTTGTCCTTCATTGTATCCAAATAGTGCTTAATTAGTAAAGTTGTCTTTGGAGATAACTCAGAAAAGCATCACTTCCATTTGTTCAAGGACACAAAGATTATGTCCCCTTACTGCTATAGGCTTTTAATAACTTTATTATAATAATCTTCATCAGTTTCACTTCATATATATACTTTCACATCACCACTTAATAACTTCCTTGAAAAGCTCTTTGATTTTTCCATAACTTTAGTTTTATCTCCAACCATCATTTCTTGTCCTTCTTTTTAGAAAAATAAGAAAATTGCGGATAAAAGTTCGATACCCAACCAACTGCACTATTAAAATATGTTTCATTTCTTTTCTTTCATTCTCTTTTGAATGACTTTTTTCCCCCATTATTACACTTGCTATAACATGTAGATCTACTTAATTTTAAGTTACCAACTCAGTTTAGTGAAGATGCACGTATAATTTAATTTGTTTTTAAAATATGTGCAACTGTGTAAATTAATATTTTATATACCGTTTGATATATAACAATCAAATTATAAATTAATTGTTAAAAAATTACCCGTAACAATCTATCAACATTATCTTCCTAAAATTTATGTGCAACATTTTCTCTAGTCCTTTCTCAATAGGCTTGAAATTTAATGAATCTCTAAACATATATTACTACTAACTTTTTTTCTTTTTGCATTGCATGATGACAAGTTGACAACTGAGAGGGGAAGGTGGAGAATAGATGGAAAAAGGAAAGGGTACATTAATCATCGGCAAGAGTGTTTCAATCACATCAAGGTTTTATCATAATTAATCACACATGATATTTATATTAAATTACATAATTAAATTTGACAAGTCATATCGCTTAATTAGACATAGTTGAGTGATTATAAAATTAAATCACATCTTGTACTCATTGATTTTATAGAAACATCGAGTGTAGCTAAAAAAAATCAATTTTCTTTATAATCGCAGCTCATCCAATAAGAAAACAAGGATTACATAATTAGTGGGTTTGTAGAGAAGGGGCCGGTTACTCACATTTAAAAGTTATATTAGAAACGATTTACTTTTACAAAGTTAAGGGCGTTTCCAATTGCCGGCTCCTCTCCATTTCTCTTTCTCTTTATTTTCCTCGGGTTTTTTACTTGGATTAGGAACGCATTGACATATGTTAAAATTAAGGTAAAGAGCTTCTCAAATTTGATATTTAGAGTTGATATACCCTCGTTAAAAAAAGTGACTTATATATACCCTTAATGTTGCACAGATGACTCACATAGACCCTTTTCTCTAACGAAAGTGAAAAAATAATTTTATATTTATTTTTTAATTAAAAAAACTTTCATTTAGGAGTATATTTGATTCTTCTCACATATATATTTTTTTGGCTTCTTTAATTTAACGGCTAATTTAAATTTATTATTTTTATGATCAAATTTATTTTTGCACTTTCTTGTAAAATTGATCATATATGCCCCAATTTTTTTACAGATACAAAAAATAAATTACAACATATCCGAAAAATATACTTTACAATTTTTTCTCTTTTTTCATTCACACTTTTTTTATTTCTTATATTTTTACTTCTTAAAGAATGAAAGAAAGCAATAAAATAAGAAACTCAAATAATTATAATAAAAAGAGTCAAAAAAAAACTTGTGTGAAAAAGGATTATATATTCCCCTACATGAATTTTAAAAAATTAAAAAAAAATAATTTAAATTAATTTTTTTAATTCTGTTAGATAAAAGGGTATATGTGAGCTATTTTAGTAACGATAGAATATATGTGAGTCATTTCTATAATTGTAGGGGTATGCGAGCCACTTTTGTAACAAAGGGTATATTAGCTCTAAACAAAGGGTATATTAGCTATAATTGTAGGGGTATGCGAGCCACTTATGTCATGTGTCCTCAATTTGAACCAGAACTTGGAGAACAGAGAAATATGAATTTTAAGAATCTAGGCCGGTTTTTTTTTGGTATTAACCGTACCTAAATTTTTTCAGAATCCTAATTTATCGAAAGGTGGTTATATATTCTCTTGGGCTAAATATCAAAAGGTTTGATACTTTATTTTTTGTTACGTTACAAAGGTGATTTGGATCAAAGGTCGCATTTACATGACGCGTAGCACAGTAAGGATGGGGCAAAGGCATGTTCAGAAGGAAGGCTAAATTATTTGATTTGGAATTTGGACGCGTCTTGGATTTCCCTTTCTATTCTCGTACATTGTACAGCTAGCTTAGCTATACTTCAATCATGTAATAACACACATAAAAACTTGACTTATATATGTGACTTCCAAGCCTTTCTTCTTCTCTTTTAAATAATTCTTAGCCACACGCTGAAAATGACACTCTGATCTTGCTTCTTTGAAAACTATGTGGACTACCCATATTCACATGTCACCCTTCAATTCTACATCTACTACAATTAGTACTTGCCATCCCCTGTTTTCCAATATAGGGTCATAAACGTAGCACTCAAAGTTGAAGATAATTTGTGAGTTTAATATTTTTGGTGTGTAAACGAGCTCTCTACTTACCTAAATATGTAGTAGGCGTCGTTTGACCATACATTTCAAATATTTTTCACTTTATTTGAAATTTTTGAAGTTGAAGATGAACTTATGTATGACTATGATATAACTCATTATTTAGTCCAAGAATACATTATGCAAATTATAACCCAACCCATATATCGATTTGACATGTTTTAACCTCCAAATACATATAGCTCAACTCACTCCCTTTCTTTTTCATTCTTTATCTGGTCATTAGTTGTTGTTGTTGTTGTTTTACCTTTTTCTGAGAGATTCCATTCTTTTTTTTACTCCCTAGATGACTAGAATCCACAACTTTAGAGTTGGAGGTGAAAGATGCTTACTATCCGAGCAACTCCTCTTGACGTCCTGTAATTAGTAACTTTACCAAAATTAAATTAAATTAATCAGTTATCGTTGGAAGTGGCTAAGAGCTTATGCAGTACAACTTAAGTAGTAAATGCTAAGTGCTGATTTGAAAATGCGAAACCCCTGTTGCAAATGATTAGGTCACTATTAATAGAGAAATCCTAAGGAGCAGCCCTGGATATTACCGGTAGGATGTTAAGTCTCCACATCGGTTGAATTTATTTTCGTATTATTAGAATCAGGACCATCCCGATTCATTCAAACCATCGATCTTGTTGTCGATCCATGCACCAGGCTTTCAGCCTTGGCGTGATGGGGTGTTAAGTGTCCCACACCTGTGGGGATGGATCCTTTGACCTCCTTATTTGGACTTGGGCAATCATTCGAAGATCCATTTTTTTTAGGCGATGCCAACAGTATCAACTCCGGATGCTTCACGAACTGAGTTGCCTTTACCGGTCTTACTCTGAAGATGTTATTCGAAGATTTTTTTGACTATTTGACCGATCAATATGTGTCATTGCATCATTCGTCGATCTACGAAGACCGTTTTTGTTAGATATAGGACCTAAGCCTAATTGATCCATCCCCCACCGATGTGGGAGACTTATAACACAGTGGGGTCTGAATCTAATTCCATGTTAGATAAAGAATATCAGTCTAACTCAACTTCAGAAAGTAGATTATAAATGAAAGATTGATCAAATATAACAAGACTAAAGGACCCATTCCGTCGATGTGGGAGATTGACTTAACCATATGCATATTGATTTACTGTTTTAAAGTAAAATCAAATCGTCATCGGACATACTGTAACAATAAGTGTCTGGTGAAGTTGAAAGAATGGGAAAAACTTTTAACCTTAAAGAGAATGATGTTCATAGAGATAGTTAGTTGATTATAAAAGAAGATATAATTACCCCACAAAGGCTAATAAAAAGGTTGTAACAATAGGGAAGACCGACATAGAGTCTATTGAGGAAGAAACCCCACAGAGGGCCAAAGCCCCCTTTTTTTTAATGTAATCTTCAATCGTTGTCTCTATAAAAATATTTTGTGATTATGTCCTTTGGTTATATGGGACCACAAGCTTTTAATGTCAAATTAATTAAGGACCTCCTAGTAAATGTTCATCCTCCCTAAATCGAATCCACAGCTCAGCAATTTGCATTACAAATATATACTGCTTGTGTATATGAGGACTAAAACCCAAAATTATTATGTACTATTATATTTATTTATATGGATTGCATTGGATACATCCCCACAACACCCATCTGCCTTGTAGACCTTCGTTTTGACCTCTTTTGTTGTACTTCTTGTCGTTGGCCTTATTCACATTTAATGCACAAAAAAATATTGTAGTAATAAAAACAGAGGGGGAAAAGAAATGCTAATGAGCATTTTCATCCGTGACCTAGCTCTCCTCAATTATGTTTTTTAAGAAAAAAGGAATTTTCGACCTAATTCAATTTTAAAAGTCAGTTTAAGAAGTGTATGGGGGTTCAACATCGAAAATGAGAATTAAGATGGGTCCTACTTTGATATCATGCTAAAAAAAGAAGTAATCTTGGATCAATTTAACTGCAGAAGTTAGTTAATGAGAGTAGAATTGTCCAAGTAATATTAAAGAGACCATCAATCTCTTAAACCACCTTATGAGACTGTTCCCCACCTCCACCCCCTATGACTATGAAGGTGGTTCTTTGCTACATCAACACTCAAATTGCTTAATCGTTATTGCCTAGGCTTCGATGATCAACTTCCACCCCAACCCCGCGCATGCTACGGGTTGATTATCTGATGTTTGGTAGTTTTAATTTGGACACTAATATCAGGGCCCAAGAATTAGGATGGATACTGATCTAATATCATGTTAAAAAAAATAAATTTTAGGTCTAATTCAATCTCAAAAATAAAAATTATCTCAAAAAGATCATTCATCCCATAATTGACGGACATGGAACTTCTTCAACAATGCGGTGAAATAAGAACAGGAGAAATGTGCTATATATATATGTTAAATATGTGCGAAACTGTAATTGAACTTTCAGAGAATATTTGTGAAAAATAAATATAAAAAGTGACAAAACAAATGAGCATATTGAGCTGTAATTAATGGGCTCGTCCTTGATTTATCTGAAAGGATACATCATATGGATAAAATAAAATAAAAAAGGAAAAAAGTTTAAAATGTCAAAACAATTTATGGAATTAAATAAAGAAAGATCTCTGCAGGGCGGCTAAAGCATGGAAGTACAAATATTCTCTTTTGAAATGAACTTAGAATTAATCAAAATTGTCAGAGAGTCGAATTGGTGGATTTATATGAAGCGCAAATTAAATATAAACGACAATGCACCATTCATGCACTTCAACTTGGTTTAAATATTTAATTTATTAAAATAAAATCCTCTAGTTTTATTTGCAACATCTAAGGGCGGGAAGTGGGGGAGGGGGTAATATTATTAAGTTACAGCAAAGCAAAATGAGTATTAAAACTTTGTCGAGCAATAAAAAACAAAGGGAATAAGCATTGTACCCCATAAATAGTTGACTTGATAAATAATGATAGAAACAGCTCATACAGTACTCTTCTCTAGAAATTAAGAGATAAGCTCAGATGGAAGATTACAAGTATCTCCCTTGTGGGATCCTTTTGTATTTTTTTATTACTTACTTTCTTTTCTTATCCCTGTGATACTTTTACTTATACATTATATTAACTTATTGTATTTTACTTATCTACTTTAGTATATTAAGAGAAGTTTTTTTCAAAAAATAAATTATTCTTAATATTAATCATTTATTTTAAATTATTTTTCAAATTCATTAATTTATATATTAATTAATATAAATATTATAATAAAATATATATTTTATTTATTATTTTATAAGTAATATGCGAAATACATTGTAGACTGAAAAATAATCTCGTGAGAATATCTTAAATTAGGACATCGCTAAGGTCAAGGAATCTTCGCGGTGTGAGAACATAAGACAAACTATTACAAAAAATAAACCTTATTATACTTATAATTATATATTGTTCGTCTTGATATCAATTAGGAGTACTTTTTTTTTTTTTTGCTCTTTCAAAAGTCAAGAACGTGCTTAAAGTAAAAGAAGGATTAAACAGAGGTTGTGAAGTATTAGACGTGTCTACAAACGTAGCTTTCATGGAATATCTAGCTTTTTTATTGATATTAAAGAAAGATGCTTATAATTAAGAAATTATTAAGGGATGCTTTATACTAAAGAAACCAATTATGGATACTACATTTTTTATTAGACATTTCTCTAAGTCTTTTTTGGGTTGTTTCTATGTCAATGCTTAGCCCATGATATATTTAAATGAAGTCTCAAGCCAGACGGCAAGTAAAAGACAGTTTTTACTAACCCCACATGTTGAATTTTAACTTAAATTTGTAAAAAGAAAAAAATGAAATATTGTTTGTAATCTCACTATTGAAGAACACACTTAATGTAGTGATTAATTATCTTGTATAGTTAGTTAACATTTAGTTAGCCACGTCAGCATTTGTTAGTTAGTTACTGATTCAGCTAGTTTGTTACTTGTCAGATGTAGTTTGTTAGATTGTTAGTTATCGTACAACTGTCATATTTTCATCTTGTGTATATATCACACTAATGATCAAAGACCAGCGTGATTTCTCATTTTAATCAAATCATCTTCTGATGAGTTCTCTCCTTCTTCAATTCTTAGTCATGGCTTTCTCTTTTCAGTTTGCTTGAGATTTCACCATTGATGTTGAGTTTTGATATGGTATCAGAGCAAGGCTTGATGTTTCAATTTCTCTGTTTTTTTGCTTCGTTGATCATTCATTTGATGGCTTGTAGCTAGTTCGTTTTTGGTTTATCTTCACAATACTTGTAGATCTAGTTGGTTTCTTCTTATCTAAGTATATTTTTCAATCAATTCGAACAACACAACTATGGCGATTGATGGGGATACTTCTGGTTCTGAAGGAACCAATACTGTTGTTAGTAACACAACTGTCAATGACACAAATAGTGCCTTGTATGTGCATCTTTCAGATAGTCTTGTTGCTTGTTCCTGCTCAGTTTGATGGCACAGGATATCGATCCCGAAGAAAAGGAGTTATCCGTGCATTATCAGTGAAAAATAAGGTAGGTTTCATAGATGGAAGCTATGGGAAACCAAATGCAAATTCACCTCAGCTTCGTCAATGGAAAAGGTGCGACGACATGGTAACATCATGGATTTTGAATTCATTAACCATAGAAATTTCAGATAGTGTAAAATATGTTAGCAACTCTGTATAGCTTTGAAAAGAATTGGAAGACAGGTATGATCAGACAAATGGAGCAAAGCTATATCAAATACAAAAGAAAATAAATGATCTCACTCAAGGAGTGTTGGATGTTACTGTCTACTAGACAAAGATGAAGAAGTTGTGGGAAGAGCTGAGTAATTTAAGTTTGAAAAATCAATGTAGTTGCATATTCATCGATGGTGCTAAGGATAATATGCATAAGAAAGAATAAGACAGAAGATTAATTCAGTTCCTCATGAGATTGAATGAGGTATATACATTGATAAAGGGCAACATTTCAATGATGAATCCACTTCCTACAATGGCACAGGCCTTCTCCTTACTCATACAAGAGGAGAAACAAGGGAAATTCAAGCCCACTAGTCGAATGTCCATGGAATCAACCTTTTTAAATGTGAGTGCCCATAACAATAATGGCAAGAGTCCAATGGAAAAGTCTTTCAAAACAAATTATCAAAAATATGCAGAAAACAGTAATAATTCAGGAAGAAACACTGGTTATAATTCAGAAAGGAACAACAATTATGCCAACAATAACAACTATTTCAAAGAAAGTAACAGTGGTAGAAATGCCATGATTTTTGATTTTTCAAGAAGCGAGGACATATCAAAGACAAGTGTTATAAGTTGTATGAATACCTTTAAAACAACAAATCAAACACATACAATAATGGACAGACCTACAGATAGAACAACCAAGCTTTCAAAGGAAAGAAAGTGGTGGCTAATGTATATGGTATCCCAAATGATATGGATATTCATGGAGAGGAACAGTCACAAGGCAATAGTTTTCAAAATACTGGTATAACAAAGAAATAATGTGGACAGATTATGGATCTACTACAATATTTCCAGATTGAAAATATAGGGGGAGATTCAATAACTTCAGGTGTTAATACTTGCTCTATGAATTTTACAGGTATTGTAGTTTGCTCTTCTTCTATTGATTTTGATAATCCTTCGTGCAAATGTTTTGAATCAAGTGCTGACTTATGGATCATAGACTCGGGGGCATCAAACCATATGACCTTTAATAGAACTTTCCTAACCAATATTACTAATTTACTATATCCCATATTAGTTTCCCTTCCTAATGGATACAAAGTTAAGGTAACAGAATTTGGTGATGTTTCAATCACATCTAAGATCATCTTACATAATGTGTTATATGTGCCCTTTTTTAGGTATAATCTTGTTTCAATCCATTCTTTGTCTCTATCAATGAAATGCAGTCTTATTCACTAATGCACTTTGTCTATTACAGGCCCCTTCAATGAAGAGGCCTCAGGTGATTAGTAATAGCATAAATGGGCTTTATTTTCTGTGTTCAAGGTGTTTGAAGAAGTCGAATAACATTGTCATGAATCAAATATTTTGTTGTCTTTTTGATAATAGTATTTCTTTTGTTTCTACTAAAAATAGGGCCTATAACTCTTTAGTTAGTAAGTCTAGTAAATCATATAATTCCTCAATTAGTAAGTCATGTCTTTTAGATAAATCTGATGACTCTCTTCAATGTATCGATTCTATTTTTTATAATAAAAATGCTTTTCTTTATAGTGATTCTTGTATGACTGCCAGAGGAAGTGTGGACTTATTATGGCATAATAGACTTGGTCATGTAGCTTTTGTTAAAATGAGGAATATCTCCACAATCTCAGCCTCTTTTTCTTCAAAACAACCCTTCTTATACACTATATGTTCCATGACAAGGCAAGAGAGACCGCCATTTAGCCAAAGCACCAGTCAAACTAAATTCAAATTTGAATTACTCCATGTTAACTTGTGGGAACCATACCATATACCCATATACGATAATTACAAATACTTAATTACATTGGTGGATGATTATAGTACGTAGATCTACTTGGACACATCTTTTGAATACCAAAAGTAATGCTTTGAATATTCTGAAAGCCTTTACAAGTATAGTAGAAAACCATTTTAAGACCACTGTCAAATACATTAGGTATGATTGCCTAGAATTTACCAACAATGAGGAAAATCAATTTTTCCAAAACAAGGGCATTATTCATTAAAAGAGTTGTCCTTACACACCACAACAAAACAGTGTTGTGGAAAGAAAAAACAAATACTTACTAGAGACAGCAAGGGCCCTCTTGTTTCAGTCAAAATTGTCTTTGAGATATTGGGGAGAATGTATTTTGAGAGCTACCTATTTTATATACAGATTGCCCTGAAGTCACCTCAAAAACAAATGTCCATATGAACTGTTATACAATAGAAAACCAAACTACAACCAACTCAGATCCTTTGGATGCCTTTGTTATCCTACTGTACCAAAAGTCCTTAGAGATAAATTTGATCCAAGAACCACTCCTCACATCTTATACCTTTGGAACAAAAGGATACAAGATAATGAGTCTTGCCACAAAAAAAATACACATCTCTAAAGATGTAGTCTTTCATGAGAGTATTTTTTTTTCATTATTTTCTGAAAAGTGCACTTTTCCTTCTGTTCTGAAGCCAGTACCTTCTACTATTTCCACTAATTTTAGTGATTATACTGAATTGAGACCATATAACAACCATGTAAATGATCATAGAAATAACATTGTCCAAGATACTAGTTCTTTACCTCATTACAATTTTCCACCAAAACAATCTATCGTTGAACATACTCCTACACAAACATCTCTTTTTTCTTATAAAAATTGTTCTCCACCACCACCACAAGTTGCTCCTATAGTAGCTCAAAGAAGATCCCACAGAATAAATAAAATTCCTCAACATCTGAAAGATTATATTATTTCCATCCTAGCCTTGAAAACTCTTAACACCTCACAACCTCCTCCCAACACCAACTTTTTCCTTAATGCTCTATTATTCAAGCATCACCATATTTCTCCTAATGTAATTGCATCTAATAGTCAGGTTTTTATTGAAAATATTTGTCATGATAATAAACCATCATCATATGAAGAAGCATCCTTAAGCCCTTGTTTGGCAGAAAGCAATGATACAGAAATTTAAGGCACTCTATGCTAACAATGCTTGGGATCTTGTGAGATTATCTGTAGACAAGCAAGCTATTAGATGCAGGCTGTATATAAAGTCAAACACAAAGCAGATGACAGTATAGAAAGATTTAAGGCTAAATAGATAGTGAAAGGCTACACCCAACAAGCTGAAATAGACTTCACAAAAATATGCTCACCTGTGGTTAAAATAACCACTGTGAGAACTTTGATATCATGTGGTAATAAGAAGGGATGGAATATGTTTCAATTTGATATCATGATGCCTTCCTTCATGGTGAACTTCATGAAGAAGTATATATGTCAGTGCCTCAGGATCTTTATGTACAGGATCCAAGATTGGTCTGCAAGCTTAATAAGTCTCTTTATGGTCTTAAGCAAGTAAGCAGGCAATGGTATGCCAAATGAACTGAGGCTTTATCACTTAAAGGATACACACACTCATATCATGACTATTCTTTGTTCTACACGAAATCTGGTTCCTTGACAGTATTTGTGACAGTGTATGTGGATGATGTTATCTTAACAGGTACAAATTCCATTGAGATTGCACAAATCAAGACTTATTTAGATAATACTTTCAAGAATCAAGGACCTTGGAAAATTGCACTACTTTTTGGGCTTCGAAATACTTGACATAACTGGAGGAGTCCTTATCTCCCAAAGAAAATTTGTACTAGACTTGTTAAGGAAATATGACTGTTTCAACTATACTCCTGTATCTTCTCCACTTGATCCAACAGTCAAGCTCAGATCCAAAAAAGGCACTCCACTATATGATCCTACTTACTATAGAAAACTAATACGCAAGCTAAACTTTCTCACAAACACTAGATTAGACATAACTTTCAGTGTCCAACAACTAAGTTAGTTTATGCAAGATCCCAGAGTTCCTCATCTAAAAGTAGCCTTCCAACTTCTTAGATGCTTGAAAAAGGATCCCACCATTGGGATTTATCTATCCAATGAGCCTGATTGCACAGTGACAATATTTTGTGATTCTGATTGGGCTTCTTGTCCAGATTTCAGTAGATCAATGAGTGATTATCTGGTTTTACTTGGAAACAGTCCTATCAGCTAGAAATAAAAGAAACATGAGACTATATCTTTATCATTAGTTGAAGCAGAATATAGGTCACTCCAAAAAGTGGTTGGGGAGTTAATTGAGCTTCATAGGTTGCTTACTGATTTTACTATTCCCAATCTTACTCCCATTGCTATATATTGTGGTAATCAATTTGCCATTCATATAGCACACAATTCTGTATTTCATGAAAGAACTAAACACATTGAAGTTGATTGCCATTTTGTTCGGAATAAGCTTCAAGAGGGGCTCATCTCACTTCATCATGAATATACTAGCGAGCAACTTGTTGGCATCCTTACAAAGGCCTTAACTGGTGTTTAACACAATGCTCTCTTGGACAAGTTGGTTGTGAGATCTTCACCACCAACTTGAGGAGGGGTATTGAAGAACACACTTAATGTAGTGCTTAATTATTTTGTATAGTTAGTTAACAGTTAGTTAGCCACGTCAACATTAGTTAGTTAGTTACAGATTCAGCTAGGGGTGGGCATTCGGTATTCGGTTCGGTATTTTCAAAATTTAAATTCGATAATTCGGTAATCGGTAATTCAAAGTATATACCAAATACCGAACTTTCAAACTTCGGTTCGGTAATTCGGTAATCGGTAAATAAAAATTCGGTTCGTTACGGTATTCGGTAATACCCAAATTTCTGCATCTTATAAGATCAACACAAATGCAAACACTTTTTTTTACAAGATAAGTAGCCACAAAACCATCTTAAATGCAACTTGTTAATGTTTCAATAACAAAAAAATCTCAGATATCCTCTACATAACAAAAATGCAACTTGTTAATGTTTCAATAAAGTAAAATCACACGAGAATACTAATGCACTATCATACAGTGCGACATCCAGAAAAACTGTGAAGTATCACTGGCCTATACAATTTGAAATTTGGTGGGGAAAAAATATCAGGCAATATCTAGTTTTCAACGCACAACTATCAAGAAAAAACTGATAATTAGAATCTCTATTTTCTTTTTCATGATGATGTTGTCTCCACAAGAATGATACTTAGATACTGATGAACTAGAAATTGAATAGAAAAAACTGTTCCGGATCAATTAAAAGATCTATGTGAAAAGAAAATGTAGAACTTTTATAGTGATGATGTCTTACCAAATCAATGAACAGAAGTGATAAATGGAAATAATGCAATTGAAAGGTCAAGTGGCCAGTGATACTTCATCAGTTTCCATGGCCCATGGCCGCTTGCAGGTTGTTGTTCGTCGTTGCAGCTTGTTCGGTGTGTTCGTCGAAGTTGCTGTTGCAGCGGTGGAGAGGAAGAGGAAGAAGAATCAGGGGCTGCTGATGGTGGATCAACGTGGGCTTTTGTTCATCGTGCGAGCTCGGAGCTCGCTGTTCGCCGGTGACGGATGGTTGCTGCTGTCTTCTCTGGACAGCGGCTCGTGCGGAGAGGAGACGGCGAAGGTTGGTGGTTCTTGACGGGCGGCGAGCAGCGTGTGAGGGAGAGGGTCCGCCGGAGAAGGAAGTGAGGCAGTGGAGGATACAAATCTACAATGGCAGTGTGAGTTTTTTTGTTGGAGAGACAGGAGCCGTTTGGAAGTGAGAAGTGAGAAGTAGAGAAAATGAGAAACAGAAAGAAAGAATGAAAGTTAACCCTAGCCCTAAATGGATTTTTGTTGTAATGTTGTTGGAGTGGGCTGTTGGGTTATTGGGTTAGGGATTTGGGCTGCCTTAAAATAATTTCTAAAGGGCTTAGGCCCAACAGACATACAATAGTGGACTAGTGGTCTACTAGCCATATTAATTACGGTATTCGGTATTTACCGAACTACCGAACGGGAAAAAAATAAATATCGAAACCGAAACCGAAATACCGAAATTATGGACTTTTGGTACCGATTACCGAATACCGAATACCGAAATACCGAAATAGCCGGTTCGGTTCGGTAATTCGGTTTTCGGTATTTTATGCCCAGCCCTAGATTCAGCTAGTTTGTTACTTTTCAGATGTAGTTTGTTAGATTGTTAGTTATAATACAGCTGTCATATTTTCATCTTGTATATATATCTCACTAATGATCAAAGGCCAGTGTGATTTATCATTTTAATCAAATCATCTGCTAATGAGTTATCTCCTTCTTCAGTTCTTAGTCATGGCTTTCTCTTTTCAGTTTACTTGAGATTTCACCATTGATGTTGAGTTTTGATATCCACATTGGAAGTGGATGGGGTAATTGGCCTTGTTATATAATCTTGGCTGGTTTTCAACTCATAATTACTTTTTGAAGTTGAATTTGGCACAAAATACGGTTATTATCATCATAATTGATCAAAAAAGAGAATAAGAAAGAAGATTCCATGTAAATGGGACGTATTGCTTGATTGTCATACAAATGACAAAAAAATAACACAAGACGAAGTCCTAAAAAGGGTTGTTTTGTCATGAATACGTATGATTGGAAATACGAAAGGTTTTGGTCATGAAAAAGTCCCTTAAAGGTGGGGAGGGAGGAGTTGGGACGTGTGGTTTTAAGACTGTTGGGTGTGGTTTCCCCTAAATAGAAAGAGCCACACTTTATATTTGACCCTACTCCTATCCACATATGAAAACGAATAAAAAACTGGCAACAACTTATACAGTATGGTTTTTGAAATTCTGGACTTTCTTTTTGTTTCAAAAAATTTCTATTTCAGAGTCCTGATTAATTTAAATTCTCATTATGTAAGGTTCATTATAAGAAAAATCGTGTTATATTAGTTTTTTTTTTAATTTCAAGACTCGAATTCACAATCCGAATTACAACTCAATGTTTTTGCGCTCTCTCTCTCTCTCTACTCTCTTCTTTTTTATTTTATGATCGGAGTGAGGAGGCCTTAGAGGAGCAGATATATACTATCAACGCAATTTAGTTTATTATAGCAAGTACCTCACAATTTACTCTATATATTACATAGTTACCCGTTAATACATATTTAATGAGTTACGTACAACTACCTTTTTGGGCTATATAATTGTGTTATAAAAATTTAAACTGTATATCCATGAAACTTGTTTTAATGTCTGCGTCGACTAGAATTGTGGAACTTTTCACGAATTACTTTGCTTCATGTAACAATAAAACAAGAAGCCATAAATTTTCTTTAAAAAAACAAAGATTCTGGAAATGTGAATAATTTGTAAATAAATTCCATTTTTATGAGGACGTGTGCAATATACAGCTGTTGCAAAGTATTCCATTGACCAGAAAAGGTACCAAATTATTAGTATGAAGTGAAAGGAAGGAAGAAGAGAAGGCAGCCACATTTGCTTATTAGTCTAAATTTATAACAAGTCCCATCAAGAAGTGGCCTATTGAATTAAATGTAGGATAAAGGGCTGTAGTTAGTAGTACAAGTAGTAGTATCTTTGTGGTGCAGGGTGCTATCATATTGGGTCACCACGTATATGCAACTTTGCATGCTTCAACATATACATACACCTTTAATTAATATATATCTGCAATCTCATTCACAACTATTTTGTACAACTCATCCTCTCGTAGTCTAATTCAATATTTAAAGTTTATGAGTTCTTATAAATTTCACAGTCACAAATTTATATAAAATCATTTTTTTTCAACAATATCTATGGAAAAGTTACTTTTTTTGAGAATTCATAAACTATATTCTACAGCAGCCACTTCATTATCTTCTACTTTTCTTCATCTAATTTTATATATTTTTACTGTTTTAATTAGTGTGACACTTATTATATGAGAAATTTTCATAAATAGTTAATGTTGTTTCATTGAGTAGGAGCCAGAATTTTTAGTTTAGGAATGACTTTAATCTAATTTACTGGGTTCTGAGTTGTTATTGGGGTCTGCCTAATTTGCTGTGTGGCTTCGCCCCCTGCTTCTGTACAACTCATTTCATATTTTGCTTTTTCCTTTAAAGAGTTTCTTTTCCTCTAATTTGTTCGCTGCTCCTTAATTATATGTAATGCTAGAAAAGAAATTCGTGATTGTTTTTCTTTTTCTTTTTCCAAATTTATACCACTAGATAGTGTGTCTAGCGGTGTTTTATTAATAATAGAATAAATATTCTTAATAGGAATAAGTACAAGCAAAGGGAGTTAGGCCTTATGTAACTAATCTTAACGAGGTACCTAACCTATACTAGTTAACAACTATGAATAAAATAAAAGCCAGAGAGAACTAGAAATTTCATGATCATCACAGAGTTTATAATATAATTTATGATGATATTACAGATGAGGATTCTTAAGTAATGCAAAATTATAAAAATCAAGAAAAAAGTTAAGTTATCAATCTCAAACATCCTTTTATAAATGTATGAACTAAAAAAAATAGATTGGCCTTTTAAAGAAATCTGAAGTATTTTTTTCTTGTCTTCTTTTTCAAATCTATCCAATAACACTTGATAGTTTATCACTTGTTGGATGTATTGGATCTTGTTAAAATTATTGACACTATCATATGATTCTGCTTTATCAGTCTCATCAGTAGATGTCTTGGAACAAATTCTTCAGTTACCTTACCATCCCAACTATTCTATCTTCCATGCTTCTTTTTGTTGTTATGTTGTTGCCTAGGAAAACTATCTGCATTCCTAGAGCTGCATTTGCAAAACAACAATCCAACATATCATCTTCCTCACCTTCCATAAAGATGTCTTCATCATCTAGGTCAGCAGATCTATTTGGGAAAAAAGTACTACTACCATCAGCTTGTAGTTATTTGTTAGTGTTAATAGATGTAAGAGAAGTCAATTTTCAATATTAGAACCCACCAAATTATTACTTAAGATTGCAGCAACAGCTATTGATGATGATAAATCTTGGTCGAGAGTTACTGACTTGGCACTTCTAGGCACAAAAACAGGGAGTTGCGGGGCTCAATTGATTGATGTATTTCTTATTTGAATTTTTTTTGTTATTGTAATATTGATCCATTATATCTCTTTAATCTATTTTTTTTAAAGATAGTTATTATTCCCTTTGTCTGACTACCCTAATACTTTTATATGGTGTCTAGACTATAAGATCAAAAGCATGCTGCCCAAGGGAAAGACAATTTAGACGCCTAAAGTATCCGTGACTAACCTGTTATACATTTAGATGCATTTCAGTTCTATAATTAAGGTCTATTAATTGTTTCACAGAAAAATGAAGATTAAATTCAAGAAAATTGAAACATGATTTTGATTTCTGAAAACTCTCGAGACTTTTTCGACTAAATTCTAAATAAAAAAAAATTTAATTAGGCTCCTTAACTATACTTTACATATTTACGGACTGTAGCTATAATTTAAGTTGCATCATTTGTATAATTCGCAAATTTATATAATTGGGGGATTTGTATAAATAGTAGATAATTGAGTTATTTTTATATAAACTCAAAATAACAAATTTATACAAACACAAACATTTGAACTTTAAACAGCTATACAAATTATATTATACAAAACGTGTGAATTATACAAACTCAAACCGTAATTAACGTTAAATATTAAAAATAAATTATAAATTAGATAAATTATAGTTACGTTAACTAATTAACTAATATATATTTACTTATTTGAATTAAGTTTCCCAAAAAAATAATGTATAATTCAACTGAGTTTGTCCGTACTCAAGTTTTGGGCATTCAGAAAATTCAGAATAGTACAGCTATATTATTGTCATTGTCGGCTATGTTTAGATGAAAAACACACCGTTTACTAGTTTAAAAAATTTTGATTTAGTCATACAAATGATTAGAGGACAAAATATTTTTCTTTTCTTTTTTCTAATAAATGGGAAAATAATAATCCTCGAATAAACAATCTTTATAAGGAAAAAAAATCATAATCAATCATGGAAAATGTTAGAGTATTCTTTGTTTTCTTTATCTCATTTGATTCTGTCCAAAATAAAAATAATAGTAATAATAATAGGGGAGTTGGTGGAATAAGATGATTTCCAATAGAAGATGGAAGATACCATCCATGTTCCTAGAAGAAAAAAAATACTTATATACTATTTTCATCTTTTTAAATTATTCATTAAACTTTAATGACACTAAAGAAAGAGATTATGATCAGTTCACAAAAATTATTCACGGACCAGTACTGCAAAACAAGAAAATAGAAGAGACAATTTAATTATTTGAATTCCACCTGGCAAAGATCCATATAAAATTATGTGATTAGAGTTTAAGGAAAATTATATTATGTCAATTATGAAGGACAAGGGAATGTATGATGACAGAAGGTTTTTTTCTTACCATTAATTAATTTAGTTTACCCTAATTGCTAGCTTTAAACAATCATCGAGATTTCTAGTCAGCAAACCCCTTTAAACATATTCAAATATTCTAACCCTTTTTTTATGTTTTGGAATCTTTGTAATCAAATAATCCATCTGAATTATATGTCGCATTTTTCTTTTCCATATCTTTTCATAAAATATTAATTAAAAGAGATTTTTGATAATTTTATTCTGATTTATGTGTTAAAATATATAATCTTTTCTCGTTAAATATTTATTTTATTGAGATGTTTATAATTTTTAAAAATAGTTTTTACTAAGAATAAAATAAAAAATAATAATTTTTTACGTTTGTCTTGAACTTTTAAGGTGATCAGAAAAAATTAGAGCTTACTATTTTTTTTAAAAAAATTACAATAAATAATTTGAGATGATGAAAATAATTTATTTGAACCCTCAATATTAAACTCAATGAATCTTTTATCTTAAACAAAGTCATCCAAATTACAACTTGTCTCAAATTTTAATTTAATTTCTACAGAGTCTTTACGAGCAATAGTTATTGCGGAAATAATATTGTGGCCATGAAATAAATATCTGTCTTGGTGACCCACACAAGTGCTGTCAAACTCATTAATTTCTCAAAACCCTTTGCTAAGACAAATGCAAGTCAGAATATTGGAGCTCCATTTCCAAATTTCAAATGTAACATACGTAAAATGGAATTTTAAAAGGAAAAATAAAATAAGGAATGAGAAGAAAAATCATTTGATATACTTTTTTTTAATTTATCTTGCAAAAAAAATCTTATTTTTATATTAAAAATAATCTAATTTTTTTATAAAATATTTTAACTTCATTGAAGTACTGATTTACTAGACCATTATAAATATTTTTTAAATTTTATAGTCTTTTTACGAGAGATTTTCATATTTACATATAACAATTCTAAAAAGTTATTTTCTTCTATTCAAATTGTTAAAAATAAATAAATAGAGGTCTCATTTCCTCACTTTTGCTTTCAAAAAGATTTTTCCTTTAAAAAAAATTATATCTCCTCAAATAATATCACATAATTTAAGACTGTGGGAGTATTTATTAAAAGAAATTGAACAAATAAACCTCAAAAATGTAATCATCTGCTGAATACGACCTTCTTTATAAGTCTCGTCCGCCCTCCTATCCATTTCATTTTCCACAGCTTCCACTCTCCTTCCTAACTATCATTACATCATTTTCTCTTTCTCTCTCTAAACTTTCTTTGCTTCTTAGCAAGAGAAAATAATATAATCAACCAGCTTCACTTAGCATATTCAACTAAAAAAAAAAGGAACTTTGCCTTTTTTTTTCTTTTTTTTTTTGGAGTATTTTGTTTTCCAGCATTGCAAATATCACATGGGGAGGCATTCTTGTTGCTACAAACAGAAGCTAAGGAAAGGCCTTTGGTCTCCTGAAGAAGATGAGAAACTTATAAAGCATATTACTAAATTTGGTCACGGCTGTTGGAGTTCTGTCCCTAAACTAGCAGGTACACTATTACTACTGCTAACCAAATTTCTTACTCACTTTTCTTCAAAATGCATGTTGAAATTGTCAAAAAAAATTACGGTACGGTATTTAATTTATAGTCGACCCCAACTTGCTTCAATCATGGCGTAATTGTTGTTAGTTTCATTTTGTTTTCATGTTTTTCTTGTTAATGAATTTTTTAAAAAAATTCAATTGTGGCAGGTCTTCAGAGGTGTGGAAAAAGTTGTAGACTGAGGTGGATTAACTACTTGAGGCCTGATTTGAAAAGAGGGACATTCTCACAGGATGAAGAAAATTTGATCATTGAACTTCATGCAGTTCTTGGGAACAAGTAATATATTTATTATCCTTCACTAGAACAGTACAATTTGATTCATTCCATGAAATGTTATAAATTAATTAACCTGGCCTCCGCGTACTTCTCAGGTGGTCGCAAATTGCAGCTAGATTACCTGGAAGAACAGATAACGAGATTAAGAATCTGTGGAACTCTTCCATAAAGAAAAAGCTAAGGCAACGAGGGATTGATCCAAATACCCACAAGCCACTTTCTGAAGTTGAGAGCGAAGAGAAAGCGTCGGCAAACAGTAACAATAAGAACAATGACAAAGTTTCTGAAAGTTCAAATAATGAATTCAATTTTGTTGAGGCACATGAGAATGGATTTTCAACAGAAAAACCAATTAAGCCGGCCGTTTCCTCAATGGTAAATAATTTGGAGCGTTATCCACTTATTCACGAGGCAAATAATATTTCCCCACCAACTCATGAATTTTTCACCACCAATTGCAAGTCTCCTGATTTGTCTACTTATCTCTCTTTTCACAATTATAATAGTCCCAACACCAATATTCTCTTCAATACCAAAAACTCTTCTCCTGCTGACAATATGGTATCTGATCATCAGTTCAATTGTAGCACCTTGCCAAATGCTACTTTTTCATCTATGTCCAATTCCATTCTCAGTACTACAATATCGCCGTTGGCGCGTACTTTTAATATCAACAAGTTCCAGAATTGGGAAGCGTGTACGATCAGCAGCAATGGCAGCAACAATAGTAACGGTACCAGTAACAGTATCGAATTACAAAGCAACTGTTCATTCTTCGATAACAATGCCGCTGCTGCTGCTTTCGCTTGGGGATCAGCAGGGGCAACAGCACCAGCAGATGGTTCAGGGAAACCGGAGAGAGAAGAAATCAAATGGTCGGAATATTTGCAAACTCCGTTTTCTCTAGGTGTTAATAATAACACAATCGACAATAATCATCATCATCATCAAATTCCTCCGCATCAAGACTTGTACGACGGCGAAATAAAAGCGGAAACACAATTTATGACACAAGGTTCATGGCTTCAGAATCAAACGCCACAGACTTCACTACAAACTGCAGACTTATACAGTAACAATAATTTCCAGAGGCTCTCTGCCGTCTTCGGACAATTTTCTTAGCCGATTTTCAATGGCTAATTATCTCACTTATTATGGACGGTTACTTAATTTCCTACAGGTGTGTGCTATAGAGTTTTAATTTTTTTTAATCTGTAAATAGGTCTTACACATATTTCCTTCCTTTGTCTAAAACACTTGATAAAAATATTGGAAAGTTTGTTGATCATCCTCCTTTCGTGGATGGTATATGATAGTATATGTACTTTTTTTGCTTTTGTGTTTGTACATCTTTTTATTTACAGGTTGTAATTTTGTTTGTTGATTAAGCATTCAATCAAAAAGTATTATGACTTTTCTGGTTTTTACCGTTGTAACCAGTTATTTATTCCTTTTTAAACCAAAAAGAATCCTTAGCAGAAAGCGACTATCTGCTAAGATATATAGCCTAAATGGGTGTCTATCCTTGTCCCCTACAGATGGAGATAGTTTTTACTTTTGACAGTCTATTAAGTCAATTCCACTCTCTTTTAAGTTTTAACTAACATGTGATGATGACAACTTATTTTAACTCAAAAAAAAGTTATGGTGGAACGGTAAAAATACTTGTTCATTTTTAATCTACAGTTTTGGGTAGACACCAATAAGGATATCGAACATCAATTGGGTGAGAAATCATAAAAATCTTTAGAGATTTTCATAGCTTAGTTAGTAGGCTACGTGAACTTTCAGGTTATTTAATGTTCATATTCTCAACCCTATAATCACCTCTCCTATTTTTCCTTTACCCACCCCTCCATATGTATAATTATAATAAGAGAAAGAAAAAAAAACACTCTCCGCTTAATTTTATAAGACAATCCTTTATATGTTTTAAAAGGATAGACATATTACTATATTTGAAATCTTTTTAAGTTGAGTTTATCATTTGATCCCATTTAACTCACTGTTAATGACCAAAAAAATGTCTTGGCACGTTTAATAAAACAAGTTTTCTAAGAGTACATTTGACTTGTAACAAAAGTCTATGTTTTCTAAATTCCATGACCCGAGTCCTGACATCGCCATTATAAAAACATAGGGGTACTTTCCACTAAAAAAAACAAAGGAGGGAAAAGCGTGATAAATTTCACAGGTTTGAACACTATGGCTATTTAGTCAAAGAAAAAAGGATTAAAGTAGTGTATTGGAACATAATTTCAATGTGCTATATATGATATGATACTTGAGGTTCAAACACTAGTGAGAATCACAAGAGAATCGAGAAAATTTCCAACTCATATCTTTGGGAGGTGAAGGATATCCATCTAATTGCTTAATGACTTGGAAAGCCACAAATAAGATGCAGTTTGAAGAATATGGACACTAATAATACATCCTCGATGGTAGCCTAACTTTATCTATTTTTGGGAAAAGGAGAAAGAAATTAAAGGGTCCCACCTCTATGATAGAAAAAGACTAAATTGATAAATAGAGTAAAGAGGGGAAAAAAACCGTATCTTTCTTACAACATAAGAGATATGCTAGAGTAGAAAACAGTATAAGAGAGGAAAAAACCTCCTTATTAAGTGAAATTTTCTAAAGTGACAGCATCTACTACTGTTGAAAAAAGATAGCTATAAACCTTTGGTTCTCCTAAGGTTTTTTTCCCATTAAAAATCCCATTTTTTACTTATAGCAAATGGGCCTAGTTTGCACGTGAGAGGTAGCAAGCTATATCAGTCTTTCATATTCAACATTCACTATCACCATAAAACTCCATGAATTAAAGTCTTCTCATTACATGTACTGATCAACAAAGGGTCCCTCCATCAACTTCTTAATTATTTTCTCCGTTCTAATTTAAGTATCTTAGTTTGATTGGGTATGAAGTATTAACAAATAAAGACAGATTTTTAATATTGTGATCTTAAACTTGTCAATTAAAATGTTTGAATTCAAGACACTTAAATCGTGACAGATAGATTATCTTCTGCCCCCCCCCCCCTCCCCGCTCCCCCAAACAAACCAATGTTTTTCATAATAATATTCATGTACTATCTAGTCATCTAATATCTGTACGTAAGAAACTGACAAGTTATCTTTTATGTATAGAAACAAATACCCCAATAATTTGCAGATGAAAAAAATAATTTTCAATGATGAATAGCTCAAGGATATTAAAAGAATCAAAAAAGAGGCCCATCCAGATATATATATATATATGAATCAACCACATGGACATGTATGGTAGGCCCTATAACCAGAGTCTCCTTCCCACGTGCACCCAACGAAAAATTATACATACTCTCCATATTAATTGAATATTTTTTTCTTCTCCTAGCTGGCCCTCGTTCATTTTATTATTGTTAAAAAACAATTAATAACGTAGAAACTAGAAAGTATTGTCTATGGAGTAGTATATTAATTGGGGGGTCACTTTGAATGCATGTGAACCTAATTATTGAGTCTTCTTTTCTTGGACCTACATTCTTTCTTCTACAAAGAACAGAACAAAAATAAAGGAATTGACATCTTATAATAATTTATCAGCCTAAACAGGATCGGTGCCATACAGAGGCAGAGGCGTATTAAAGATTTTAATTACTTGTTTTATGTTATTGGGTTCTCTATATATCAATATCTACATCTATTTAATAAATTCTCATTACATATATAAAATATGAATCAAAATTATTATATGAATCAAAATTATTGAATCTTTGGGAGCCAATATTCTCCTGGCCGGTGTGATTGCCAGAAGCAGTTAATGATTATATTTTTCAAGAACTTAAAAGAAAAAGTAAAAAATGGGAGACATAAAAAGAGAAAGGAATAGGAACCATATGTTGACTAATGAGAAGAAAATTGGAAAATAATGATGAAGGTGATAATTGGGTGTTGTGACAATGATGATAAAGGTGATATAAGATTGTTCAATATAGTACTTTAGTACGTAATATTTTGAGACGAAAATTTTATTGGAAAGG
Organism: Solanum dulcamara; assembly: GCF_947179165.1. Lineage (NCBI taxonomy): Eukaryota > Viridiplantae > Streptophyta > Magnoliopsida > Solanales > Solanaceae > Solanum > Solanum dulcamara. Next base: position 8,754,832 of record NC_077240.1, on the reverse strand, counting down.
AACATACTATAGCTATATATTTTTATAATAAATATGAACCTGTATAAATAAAGAACTTCTTGTGTGTTGAGGAGCAAGTGTTTTAGAAGAATAAAAAGGTAACTCAGAAAAACAATTATTTTTATTAGTACTTGTTTGGTTATTCTTTTTCAACTTTCAATGATCAATGGCTACAGTTTCTTGTAAATAGAAAAAAATGTTTTGTTCAACCAGAAAAGATTGTTATTATCAATGTGTTGGTGGAAATAATAGAGAGACAAATTGTGTAAAGTGAAAGAGTAGAAAACTGTTTCCACCAACTTTCACAACTGTCATTCTCTTTTTCTTTTTCATTGTTCTTTTGAGTTTAACTTTTATCACATACATTGTAAAATAACTTTTACTATATGATCGGATCATTTAAAAGATCATTGCACATAATAAGTAGACAAAGTTTCTTGAAAAAATCTGTTATAATAGATTAATAAATTACATAGATCATAAATTAAATTCATTTATGTTATATATAATAATAACAATAATATACTAAGTGTAATATCACAAAAAGATGTCTGCAGAAACTGGTGTATATGCAGCTTTACCCCTATCTTTATAAATATAGATATGTCGTTTTCGATAGATTTTTGACTCAAGTATTTAACTTAACTAGGGAGTAGGGTCATGTCCTCACGATCAATAAGCTGCAGGTGATTTCCCAAGAATTATTTTATCTGTTTTTTACCTCTCCTTATATCCACTATCTTTATTTGTGCATTTTCTTTACACATACCTTAATCATCTCAACCTCGCTCTCTTCGTATTGTCTATCCAAAACAGTCTCACCTTGTCCAGAATAACTTCAATTTATGTTTTATGTATATAAGTTAAATCCGTCCTTTTCTCCATTTAATTAACCAAACTGACTATCACAAGTGCAGACATTCTTCCCCATTAAGGTTGTACGTAAATAAGTTAAAAACCTTATATTTATTTTTATTTTAAACGAAACTGATTGACGCAAGTGCTGACATCCTTCGCTCATTCTCAACTTCCATTTGCATCCGTGATTGTGAAAATAGAAAAAAAGAACCTATGAGGAAAGAGCGGTGGGCATATATAGCAGCACACCATATTTAATACATCTATTGGATCTTCAAAGGTTGACTATACAACAGGGAATCCACTTTTCTTTTTCTTTTTTTAAAGATAAACTGAGATAAAAAAGATGAAATAGATTAAATTTTTATTAATAAAATAAAAATTCAGATAATCACTATGAAAACAACCTATTTGAAGTTTCAAGAAATTCTAAAGTGTACAAGAATTCATGATAAGTTGTCGAAACTAGTCTTCACGCTGACAATAGATAACATACTAAAAGAATATAGCAATATACTGTCAAATGCACGAATTTGAAATGAACTTAGATGAATGAATACAATAAGTTGAATATATATAAATGAGCAAATAGTTAATTGAATTTTATAATATGGGCTAAATGATAATCAAATCAGATTAACAGAAATCTCTTATCCCCACGAAGCAGCAAAGTACACACGTGTTGAGAGATTGTTGCTGTACTACTTTTATCAACATTATTTTTTAGTATTTCTTTTCGAAAGTATATATGCCAAGAATCATATTGAGTTGTGTGATCCTACAAGCTTCCAGTACATAGACCCAATGACACATTGTTTGTCTTTTGTATTAATGAGCCTCGTAGTACTAGCTTGTATCCAAGCTACGTTGTCGTAGGGACACAATTGGACCCTGAGAAGTTGCCTAAGATTCATAAAAGGATACTCGAGACCTAGGACAAATTTTATTTTCTACCTCACATATCTCTCACTCTATTAGTGATATTATTCGCTTTGAAGTTATATTCGCACGACTTCTTTTTAGAGCATAACATATATTTATTTATAAATTCAACATCTTTTTTTATAATTTGCTCATATGGAACTTTTATATATTACAAACTTAAATTTAAAGTGGACAATATCATTAGTAAATTAGGTTATTACAATATAAGTGACGTAACTCGGGCAAAATGTCTTGTTTTTATTTTGTGGATCCAACTCATATATTTTGAATCCACTACTTTGTCAGACGAAAGAAAGTATCACACAACTTAAAGTATATATTAACTTTAATTATGAAAAACAAAATAAATTGTTTCCTCGCACAACTCATAATATGAATGGGACTCGTGGACGGGTGGATGGTAAATAGAAGACAATCAAAGTCAAATGTTATTCATGAATTATTTATATTTTAATTTTACTTTTGATCAATCAAAGTGTAAAATATTAAAAATATGTTTCTTTATTAAAGTAAAACGAAAATCAAACTACACCTTTTGCTTGAAAGAGACACACACATACGTTGATGAAAATTGATAAATAAAAATTACTACAATTGTCGGCTGAGGAAATTATACAACAGACAGCTGGATGGCTTAGAAAGTTACACGTCAACCATTGGTTCAAAGTAAAAATATATATATATATATATATATCAGTCAACCAGATTGGTGCCAATTTGTTGTACAGCACTTTCTTGCTTTACTTAACTAGATATAGTTATTTGTTAAGCAAGTAACTTTTCTTGTTTGTAAAAATAATACAAATAGTTTCAACATACATTTCTTTTTACGTTTTGAGAATATCTTCATTTAGTAGTAATAATAATCAGAAAGTAAATAAATCCGACATCCAAAACACAACACATTTGCTGCTTTTAATAAAGTACTAATCAATAATAATTGCAAAACAGAAAGCTCAATAAAAACGTGTAGCCCCTCAATCTCCAAAATGAAACTGGAAGTTTCTCCCGCAGTTCATTTTTACTTTATCTACACTAGACTACGTACGCCCCTTAAAACAATATTCATATAAATATTTTGTCATAATATTCATATTAATTGATGTTCAATTTTATGTCTTTGAAAAATAATTTGAACAATAAGTAATTAATATTAAAGGTTTAATTTACAACTAAAAATAAAAATTTGTTTTTAAAATACTGAACAAATAAAAGTGAACGAAAATGTAGGGAGTACAAAATTATTGTAAAGGGATTAGAGTTATAATTGTGTCGGAAAAGGGGAAAATAAGAAGACTATGGGTGAAATAATGAAATTTTCAGTGTGATTTAAGTTATCATGGATCGGAGTAACAAATTACTTGTCATTTATTTCATGTTATCAGTCAATACAATAGTAGTTATATAAAACTACTCTCAATTGTATTTTAGAAGACTTGATTGTGAATATATTTTGTATATATATCATTTCATCGTGTATGAAACTTATACTTCATTGTTAAATGTGTAATAAAAACTTTTAAATGATTATTTATTTAGAGAAAATGTAATTTCTTCGTTTTAATTTATCTGACATTGAAATCGATTTTAAATAATTTTTTAAGTAAAAAAAATAGATTAAAAAAGAATACATGCCACATAGATCGGGGCCTAAAGAGTACAAAATGCTGACTTTGACGTTTGTCCTTGAGGCCATATTTTAGGTAGGGACCTCAGTGGAAGAATAGGTTGTGGTTGAAAGTTCAAACTATTATTTGCCAAAAAGTACTAGTGAAACAGTATTTCAATTATAAAGGATTCTCTAAAGCTGGTGCAATATTTTGTTGTCTATTTTACAAAGAAAAAAAAAACGTACCTGTCCCCTATTTTCTTCTTTATACTTTGTGTTTTTGTTTCTCTTTCTTATTTCTCTCCTCTCAAATAAGTAAGGACGACTTATTCAATTATGGATCACCATTCACCGGCTCGTCATAGTTTTTGAAAAAAAATTTGTCGATAAAGTTCATTATCATAAATTATAATTTTATACGAATAAGTTTGACATAAATTATCATTTTTATAATGCATCGTGATCTTTTAATAAAAATTATTAATAACACAATTACTAGCTACTACGATTAGTCAAATTAAAATTAATTACAAAGATTCATTAATGTGAAAAATTAAATAATAACAACAGAAATCTCATAAATTGGCAAGGACTTACAAATTTGAAGAAAAATTTATACATTACAAACACATACTCCCTTCATTCCATTTTATTTGTCATTATTTTCTTTTTGAGAGTCAAACTATATAAACTTTGACTAATATTTTAAGATATTTTTTTATCATATTGATATGCAAAAAAATTGTAATTTATAGTACTTTCTGTATAATTTTTGAATATCTAATTTTTTACTTTATAATATTGAATTAAAGTAATATAATTTAACTTTCAAAACTAGTCAAATTAACTTTCAAAAATTATAACAGGACAACTAAAATGGAACGGAGGAAATATTATTTAATGTACGAGATGAGAGACCTCATATATTGATAGGGATTACAATCTAAAGAAAATCTTATACAAATCAAGCAAAACAAATCTAAAGTTATAGATGAGGTTTCTTTTATAAAATATAAAAGTTTGGCGTAAATTTTAAAAATTAAAAAGAAACCAACAGTTATAGCTTGGTCCAAAAATAGACTTAGAAGTAGATTTTGAGATGTGAAAACTAGTCTCCTGAAGGTTTTGAGATGTGAAAACTAATCTCCTAAAAATAAGATAATTTCTAACGAAAACTACACTAAATAGACTCAATTGTGAAATAATTACCCAAATTATTTATCCTTAGTAGATTCATAACTCAAATTATTTACCCTCTTACCTCACTTTTTCCGTTTTTTTTTATTTCGCGCATGACGTCAACATCATTGCTGTGAATTAATCATATGTGATACTCCATCGGTATATTGATACCATATCAGCATCATACAGGACCAAGCTTGATTCTTTGTGATACTCTGTCGGTATATTGATACCCTATCGGTATCATATAAGATTGGGCTTTTTTAAAAAAAAAAAACAAGTAAGAGAAAATTATTAAAATCACAATCTTATTTATTAAACTCTAAATATATTCTTTCTGATACTCAATCGGTATATTGATACTATATCAGTATCATATAGAACAGAGCTTAATCCTCTGTGATACTCCATTGGTATATTGATACCATATCGATATCATGGGCACTGATATCAGTACATGAATTTTAAAATAAATTTATGTCATTTTAAAATAAAAAGAGGTATAAAAGTAATGTGACATTTAAAGGTAAATGATTTGCCTTTTGGCAGACTCGTCCTCTCAGATAAATCAGTACCTATGGTGTCTCTCATTTTTCACTGAAAATAAATGAAAAAATTACTCGTAAATACGCTTGGTGAATGTGATAATACAAAGAACAACGACAATAATGATAACACAATTAGCCGATCTAACTTTATTTTTTAAAAAAACTTGTGCTTAATTGAATTTGGCTTGTTAATTAGGTTGGGAAGTCTTGTTATTTTGTCCTTTGATTGATGTGGAAAACTTTTATTTTGGTTCTACTTGATTAAGAAATGTGCAATAGAGGTTCTAAAAGTTATTGATTGTATTTTGTGTACAATGAAATCAACTCAAATTCAAGCTCAAGCCAGTACATAATCATCATTTAAAATCAAATCCTTTTCAAGCTCAAGCCCAAAATCAGGGTCTTCCAAATCAATGTCACGCTAATTAATCAACATGGAGTGTTAATTTAACTTTAGCTGAACGCGATTTATTTTAAAATCTTGTTTAGAATACAATTTCAGATTTCTTAATTTGTCTTCATCATATTATGCTTATTAGGACAATAGTAATAAATAATGCCATTATCAAGATAATTAATTAATATGACGATTATGATTTAGACTTTTTCATCCTAACGCCTAAACGAAGTACAAACTCTTAATTTAATTTGCTTAATAAATGGTAAAAATTCTTAAACCTCTCAAATAGCTAATTAGTTTTAAAGAATAAATTAATAGATCAATAACATATCCAGTGAAATTTCTTTTTTGAAATTTGGGGGAGAGACTATTTCTTATAGATCCTCGACTCAAGCAAACTAATCTTTTATTAATAAATTATTAATGAAGAAAATGCAAACAATAGTTTCTCTAAATGTTATAGTAATCTGATAAAGATTTTAATGAAAGTCTTCTGTGTAAGAGAAGACCTCAATAAAGAGATTCGATTTCATTAGGGACCACAAATATTTTAAAAAACTGACTAGTTAATTAAGGTACATGATTAGTGAATTGATAAAAATGAACAACTAGCATTATTAGCAAACAAGGAAAAAAATAATTTAGTTTAATAGAAATTTGTTTGTCTCAGCGATCAATTACAACGTTTCATAAGAGGATCCCAATTTCCATCAAAGAAAGTATTTCCCCAAATTTCCGTCATATCATAACGCACGGCCGTCTTGCTCCTTTTTTTTTTTTTTTGAATTTCGTTTTTTCAATTACACTTTAAAAAAAAACTTAGGTCCTAGGACATCGTCTAGTGGATTTGCTTAAAAGAAAAAAAATCTGTCTCTTATTAATCACCTAATTAAAAAATTCATTAATTTGACTAATTCTAGATTCACATGCATAGGAACTTTTTATCCTTTCTTTTGAGTTTTTTTAAAAAAATTTAGGGCTCAAATTCGACACATCTAATTAATGATTAAGAGATTTCATTCATCTTATCACATCTATTAATAAAAAAAATGAATGGCTTTCTTCTTACCTTGATTCTGCTTGTTTGACTACGTTTAGGCACCGCAATAACTTAATTGTAAAACGAGGGCTCCTTCCCTATATTAAAAATTTTAATTTAATTTCCCTAATTATTTATTAGGAACTTTTGCATTAATGTAATTTATAATATACAAATAAAAAGGCTTTATAAGGTCAAAGTATGAGGATTTAGGGATTTCTTAAAAGAGAAATACTTTTTTTATCTTCGCAGAAACATTGGGCTCTATATTTCTGACAAATCACTTTTAAAAAGTTCATTTTTCATTTGCAAGTTTTATAAGGTAAGGAAGAAAACAAGTTTGATACTTGAAGGTTGAAGTACCAAGTATTATGTTTTTACTATTAGTCCAGTATCTTAGGCCTAGAATCATCCAGCTCAGAGGTAGACTAAAATATTTCATTTTTGCGTTCCTTTTGTTTGGTGTCCAGCCCATTTAGGTTTGGCCCAAGTTCCTTCCATTCAAATGTCCTAAGTTCTTGATTTTGTAAAATATATGCATCAAAATGAATCTATACATTAGTTTTATACAAACTAATCTGACATGGTAAAATAAACGTAAATGCAATGGATTTTATATGTGAAACTGTCTAATCAACTATATTAATTTCAGTGTGTCATATTCTTAATCTAAGTGTATTAAAGTTTCTTTAGAGAGCTATGCCATTATGAAGTCGTTTGGATTGACTTATGAGTTGTTTTCAGTTTTTTTTGAGTGTTTGGCTGGTCAACTTAAAGTCATTTTGTGCTTAAAATAAGCCCCAATAAATAGTTGGGTTTATTTGAATGAACTTATTTTAAACAGTTTATACGTTGAAAACAGCTTATAAGTTAAAAAAAAGAGTTAGCATGCACCTACTTTTTTTTTAAAACTTATAAGCAGTTTCCAACTTAAAAGCTGCTTAAAAATAAGTCAATCCAAACAGGGTATATATATATATATCCCATCAAAAATTTGTTTATTTCCCTTTTATTTTCCCAACTCATTATGATACTTAATTCTTTCTTTGCAAATGAAATTTGATTAAACTTTAAAATAAATATAGAAGGCAAAAAAAGTTAACTTCAGAGAATAAATTGGATTTCGCAAGAATTACAATAAGAAAGAAGATATAAGTGAAAAGAAAATATCTGATAAAAATGATATAATGAGATGTTGTTTTATTCTAGAAATGTCTACCTCGTTATATTTATCTTGTATAGAAAATACAAAAAATAAAAAATTATGGAACGACTCTTTTCATTAGTCGATAGACTTGGGCTTAGCACTAAATCGTTTAACAAGAAAGTTAGCAAGTAGTTTAACAAGAAATAAATATAAGAAGTATGTTATCCTATACAATTCCAAATAAGAGTGATATAGAGCCCGTTTGGATGGGCTTAAAAAAAATAACTTTTATGTATGAAGTGTTTTTAAAACTTTGAAGTGCTGAAAGTTATTTTTATAAATAAGCAGTTGAGTGTTTGGATAAAAGTGCTCAAATGAGGAAAATAATGTGAATTTTAGTGTTAAAAGACTAAAAAGAGTAGTTTGGGAATTTAGTTAAAATATAAGGGATATAAAAGTAATTTCTATGGTCAAAAAAATGACTTTAAGCACTTAGAAAAAAAAAATTAGAAAAAAAAAGTTAGGAATCCTAACTTTTCATTTTTGACTGACTTTAAGAACTTTCTGGCTTAAAGTTAGCATTAGACAAACACATTCAAAAGCTAAAAAGGGGCTTTAAGTTGGTTTCAACTTAAAGCCCATCCAAACGGACTCATATTAGGAAGGAGCAAGTTGATGTTTCACTTTATAACTTTTCTTTCTATTTATTTTTCCCCCTTTTTTTCCACTCCCCATTGTCTCCATACGTTTTTCCCTTTTCTTTGCTATAAATTGCCTTATTTTGGCAATTTAAAGGAACACACAGATACATATGAAATACACTGCAATTTCCTCTCTTTTCCTCACTAATTCTCTTTTTTTTTCATTTGCCAAGTTGGTTTATTTTATAACACGTTATCAGCACGAGACTCTAATTTTTTCTAAAAAAATTAACTTCTATATTAGGTATATCTACTGAAAAAATTTAATTTTAGTTGTCTTTGTTATTTTTAAATTAATTTTTATCTTAGTTTTCATCATGTCAAACTTCTCAAAATTGGAGTTTGTGGCACTAGATATTTTTGGCAAAAATTATTTGTTATAGGTACTTGATGCTGAAATCCACCTTACCGCTAAAGGTCTTGATAATGCTATAATCGAAGAAATAAAGCATCAAGTCCAGATAAAGTGAAGACTGTGATTTTCCTTCGTCATCATCTAAATGAAAGTCAGAAGGTTGAATACTTAGCAGTGAAAGATCCACTTGAATTGTGGAAAGATTTAAAAGGGAGGTATGACCACTTTAGGACAATGGTATTGCTAAGGGCTTGTTATGAGTGGATGCACTTACAGTTTCAAGATTTTAAAACTGTAATTGAGTATAATTTTATTGTAATTAGAATAACTTTCTAATTAAAATTATGTGGAAAAATTATAAATGATGAGTACATGTTGAAAAAGTCACTAACTACTTTTCATACCTCTAATGTGATATTACAGCAGCAATACCGTGAAAAGGTTTTCAGAAATACTCTGAATTGATCTCATGCCTTTTGGTGGCTAAGCAACATAATCCTCTTTTAATGAAAAATCATGAAGTCCGGGCTACTAGAACTGCTTCGTTACCGGAAGCAAATGTGGTAGAAGCACATGGTCAGTCTGAAAGATGACAAAATAAAAATCAAAGCCACAATAATATGCGTGGACATGACAATGAAAAAAGACGATATAATAATCGTCGTGGTGGTGGTCAACATAAAAGGGAGAACAATATGAGTTCTCAAAATGGCCCTTTAAGAAGTAATTGTCATCGTTGTGTCATAAAAGACCACTGAAAAAATAAATGTCGGACACTTGATCATTTTGTAAGACTTTATCAAAATTTCTTCAAAAGAAAGGCAAATAGAGGTGGTGCCTCTTCTTTTAATGCTCGGATAGAGTCACATTTGGCGTTTGAAAATAATATTGAGGCAAAACCTTCGCATAATGATAATATTAAAGTAAATCTGATTTTTAAGGATAACGATTTTAATGACCTCAATGATATTACTCATTTAGAGTTGAAGACTTCTTTAGGGATTGTAATTGATGTTTAATTTTATTGTATGATTTACAATATGTTGTCGTTTTTAATGTACTTTTGATTATCATATTTTTACATTTATCTATTTTTTAAAAAAAAAGACTTATGTTTTTTATTATTACTTATTTTATCTCTTATAACGTATTTTTATTTTATAAAGATAAATAAATTTCTCAATTTTCAATTGGATCTAGGATTAGTACTGGAGATATGTGTCTTTTGGATAGGGCTATAACACACATTATATTAAGAGAAAAGAAATATTTTTCTCATTTGGTTATGAAAGGTATCAATGTTAATACAATATCCGGTAGTACAAAAATAATTGAGGGCTCTCAAAGCGCCGCCTTATCATTACCTAGGGGAACAATATTGACTATTAATAATGTTTTGTATTGTAGTAAGTTTTAAAGAAACTTATTAAGTTTCAAGGTTATTTGTCAAAATGATTATCATATTGAGACAATTAATGAAGGAAAGGTTGAGTACCTTTATATTACTACAATAAAAGCAGAAAAAAGATTTGTACATGAAAAATTACTTGCACTTTCTTCTGGATTATACCACACAAGTATTGATGTAGTTGAATCACATGTCATGGTAAATAAAAGATTTATTGACCACAATGAATTTATTATTTTCCATGTTCGGTTGGGCCATCCAGTTATAATTTGATGCGCAGAATAATTGAGAATTCACATAGGCACATTTTGAAGAATCAAAAAATTGTTCAATCTAAGAAATTCTCTTTTGTTGCTTGTTCCCAAGAAAAAATGATTATTAAACCATCAGCAACTAAGGTTGAGATTGAATCTCTTGCATTTCTGGAACGTATACATGGTGAAATATGTTGGTCAATTCACCCTTCATGTAGACTATTTAAATATTATATGGTCTTGATAGATGCATCTGCAAGATGGTCATATTTATGCTTATTATCAACTCGCAACATGAATTTTGCGAGATTGTTAGCTCAAATTATAAGGTTAAGAGCACAATTTCCAGATTTTGGAATAAAAATAATTCATCTTGATAATGCTGATGAATTTAAATATCAATCCTTTAATGATTATTGTATGTCGGTTGGAATAAAAGTTGAGCATTCGGTTGCTCATGTTCATACTCAAAATGGTCTAGCAGAATCATTGGTTAAACGCCTACAATTGATAGCCAGACCATTGCTAATGAGGACAAAACTTCCTCTTTCGGTATGAGGGTATTAAGGCCAACAAATTTTCATGAATTTTTCATATTACAGTTGACTTTTGAAAGGGAGCCAAATATATCTCATCTTAGAATATTTAGGTATGCGGTATATGTCTTAATTGCTCCACCGCACAGCACAAAGATGGGTCCCCAAAGAAGGTTGGGAATCAGTATACCCAATATTAGAGGGAGAACGAACATAAGCAATTGGAAAATGAGATAGATTGGAATTCATTATCACTATCTCATTTAGATCCTCGAACAAATCAATGTGAGCAAGCAGTTCAAAAGATGATTTATTTATAAAATATTGCAAATCAACTGCCGGATGCATTTACTAACCTTTCACGGGTTACTAAATCGCATATCCCAGCTGTTAATGCTCAAGTTCGAGTTGATATATCGGTAGAACAACTTGTTCATGCAAATGAGCCTAGGCCACGCTTAAAACGTGGTAGATCAATTGGTTATAAAGATAAAAATTCATGAAAAAGGAAAGAAATAAATTATCAAGATGATCATAATTTGGAGGCAATTGCTCAATAAGAGCCTAGAGACACAACAAATGGAGATACCACCAATGAGGTCCAAGTACCTGAAAATAATGAGAATGAAAAAATCTCAATAAATTATGTCTCGACAGGAAAATGGTGGAAACGAAATAATATTGTGGTCGATAATATTTTTGCTTATAATGTTACCATTGAAATAATGCTACGAGATAAGAATCTTGGACCAAAATCTGTTGATGAATGTAGACAGAGAAATGATTGACCAAAATGGAAGGATGCAATTCAAGGAGAGTTAACTTCACTTGAAAAACGTGAAATTTTCTGATCAATAATCCGAACACCTGAAGGTGTCAAGCCAGTAGGGTACAAACAGATTTTTGTGCGTAAACGAAATAACTTTTCTTCCCACTTGTTTTTTCCCCTTTTCTTTCCACTCCACATTGTCCCTATACGTTTTTTCTTTTTCTTTGCTATAAATTGCCTTGTTTTGGCAATTTAAAGGAACACGCAGATTCATACGAAATACACTGCAATTTCCTCTCTTTCTCTCTTTCCCTCACTAACTCTTTTTTTTTTTAATTTGTCAAGTTAATTTATTTTATAACATGATATTTATTATTCTAAATTTGTAATTGTAAGCCAAATTTTGAATTCATGTAAATACAACAAACTTGCTCAAAGAAAGTATGACTGTTATTAGGAATTGTTGGTAGGCCAAATATAAAGTAACAATGTCTTCTACATCATCAATCATTTTCCTAAATGTTTTCTTGGTATTAAAACTTGTACTAATAAGGTATTGTCATAACAATTATATAGTGTTTATGTTTATATGCGGGTTTCCATTGCATTTGTTTCCTCTCATAATTAAAAGCACTCAGCATGAGCTTTGATTCATCTTGTTGGCAGAAACATCCAACTTGACGTGCTTTTAGCCATGAAAGATTGCAACTTGGATAACCAAGAAACCAACCATCACGAACCTTATGTCCATTCGTTTGCTTGAACAACTGGATCAATGTCTAACAAAAGAATGAATTAATTAATACTACAAATTGGCTTCAACTCATACAATGGCTGCAATATGTTGGGAATTGAAGAAAGGTTGCAAGAACTCAACAACTAATTTGTATGGCTTCTTTCTCATGTATGATCCAAACTTTCAGTAGCAGCTACACAAAATCACTGGGTTATAATTTACAAGTGTAATTCTTTTACTTGGGATTTTCACATGGAATTTTTTAATTTATATTTAATGAAATCTGAGCTTTCTGGCCTATTTAATTAAATATTTATTTGAAATAATCAATAATAAGTGCACAGAGTATGAACTATTAACCACAACAGTAAAAAGTAGGTAGTTCTACTGAAAATGAAACAAACCACATTGTTGGCCAAGTATGAACAACTAGCTCTTCATTGAGTTGCTTTGTTTTACAATCCAATAAATTTGGGATAAATACACAATGAGTCTTTGAGAAATGAGAAGCTCCTGCACTAATAAGGGATGCGTGAAGTCTAACTGAACTAAACGCAGTTGGAGATAAATTACTTTACTTTATTGTCTACAGTGAACTTTGTTTCACTGGAAAACCTCTTAAGCTAATTGGGAAGGGTATATGACTATCAAGATGATAACATATTTCTGCTAAGTTGGAGCAGGAAAAGAATTTGATTGTGTGGCTCACTTAAAGACCAGATTGTGACATGTTCTGTCACATGGATATGCACAGTCGATCGCCTTCACACCACTTCGATCAAAGTACCAATCTCCAACTGCAAGTGCAATAGGCTGCATATCATTCCAAGTTCAAGTTATTATGATGCTTGTACAGATGTGCATGTATAATATCTTTAGCATAACGTAAAAACTGAAATTAAAGAGAGAAAGGAAGCACGTAGGCATACCTTGTTATTAATCATGGGGGAATTATCGGAGAACCATGTATCTTGCCTCTCAGATTGGCAGTGGGCAAAGCAAGAGTTTATAAACAAACCATTCTGTCTTGAAGCAGCGAATCTTTTAACTGTATTAAGCATATGAATCCTAAAACCTGTCCGATATAGTGGTGGCAACATGTGAGTTCCTGATCTCAAAATATTTGAAAAATGGTTAGCAGATTGAGTAGGACATACCTTGTAAAAATTGAATCTGAGAAGGAGAACATCTTTCATTATTGAGTGTACAGTCATGCCATAAGCCGTGAGGATCAGCTGTATGAGGAGCTAAGCTTTCCTGAAGCTGTATAAGTGCAAAAGAAAGAATTGTCATCACCATAACAAGAGTCTGACAACAACTGTAGAGTATCGAACAGGAACTAAAAAATTTCAAAAATCGTCTTCATATAGAAGAACAGCGAAAATGGATAGAATTAATAACTTACCTGCCAGGAATCATAAGCAGTATTCAGTAGAAAAAGAGGGGTCCTGATGTTGCCGATCAAATTCTGAGGAAAGAAACACTGGAAAGGGAAAAAATGCAACTTTTATTAAGGAAAAAAAAAAGCAGCAGCTTTCCAGATGTTAAGAGAAAATTACTTGGAAGGGACTTACCGAGGTTGCATCAAGGTGGTTGGTGCAAGCTCTTGGTAGCGTATTCTGAAGATGCTGTTCCAAAAAATGAAAATTTCGGCTGAGCATAAGAGTTTTCTTCTAACAGATACCTTTCATTTAATGATCCATTTAGGTATTAAAGAAATATTACTGTCGTGGAACAATTAGTAGCTATCTTGCTGAAAATTGCTTTTCAAGAATGACATTTTCATCCAAGGTTTGCATAGGCAACAACAAATTTAACAATATTTTATCCTTGTACTCTAGCAAACAATTGCTGCAGATGTTTACAGCATTCCATAATTAAAACCAGACAAGTTGGTAACTTGCAGGAATTGACCAAATATAGAACATGACCTTGGCTTATTACCTGCGTCTTAACCACACCTCCAAAAAAATTTCTGATTGAGTGTCCTCCAGATACATCAATTCTGTGAAAAAAGGCAATCATATCAATTCACTAATTAGCAAAAGAGTCAAAGTGCAGGCAGTATCTTTAGTTCAAGAAGTACTTGAAGGATATAGAGAATAGGAAATTACGCATCCATAAATAATCCAGCATCACTCAGGCACTTCACTTTAGTATGTGGGAGCAAATTGCTGAAGTCATCACAATGCATTATTGAAGCTAGACCACCAGCAGAACATCCAGAGAGAAGAGCCTAAAAAACAAAGTCTGAAATCACAACATGAAGATTGAAAGCAAATGAGATGAGAGGTGCACATTGTGATTCTACCTGCTTGGCATATCGCATTCCTTTTGACATTAACTCGTTCATTGCAGCTTGATATATGCGCTTGCCTCTAAATTGCAACCCTGCAGCCTGAAGAAAAATGCATCAAGTCAAACACAACTATTGCAGACAAACAGATAGCCAACAATCTCTTCCTCAAAACCATATGATGCAATTACAGGCAGTCAAATCTCCTAATAACTCCACATGAAAGTGCCTCTCATTCTTTCTCGTTTTTTTTTAAATTTGTAATATATGGGAGCAACAACTTCTGGTTGTTAGCCTACTCAGGTGAACTGAATTGGAATCATCATGTTATAAGGTAAAACAAGAATTGACAAATTACGAGATTTCATCATAGGGGGCATCACACTGCAGAGGACCAGGATCGAGCAGACGTATATTTAATAAGTCTCTTAAAATTTTCTAAGCATAAGGATTAGTCAGATGATATAGCAGGAGCTACAACGAGGATGTTAACAAAATTGAACAGGAATTCTAGCTCAAGAATATTTTCATCCTTCAACCAGGACTTTTAAATGGTCCATAAAGTTTAATATTGTAGTCTGAAGCATAACAATGGGAAGGCCTAAAGTAGAAGCATGTACCACCTTGACAAAAGGCTTCTACTCTTTCACTGTCACAGCAGAACCATGTAGCATGGGAAAAGCTACCTAGGAATATCAAAAAGTTCGAGGACATTCATTGCAGTTCCGGTCACACTAAAATTGAGCTAAAAAAGAAAAAGGGGAGTCAGCCAAAAGACTACTATCTTCTTTTCCTAACCTTAGGAAAAAGAAGAGTATTGCTTTTGCGTCATTTTCCTCCACTGCCTCTCCGAATCAAAAAGAGCAAGGAATAAGATTACAAAAACATGAAGAAGCAAAAAGATAAAGTAAAGTCAATATAAAAAAAAGTGCACAAGCACAACTGTCTGGAGCAATCAGGATGGTTGCAAATTGAAAAAGTAACATATTCCAGCTTTTATTATATTTTCCACTCATTTACTTTCGGACCAACAGCACATTTGCATGATTAGTGAAAACTAAAAGGAGAAATGGATAAATGATCTGATAAACCTTATCTTCACTATCCCCAGTAAATGAGGCACCATCACAGTAGCGAACTTTTACTCTATTCCAGTTATAAAAATCTGCAAACAGAGTTTTAAAAAAAAAACGCGTAAGGGAATCTCCACAATATGCTTGAACTCATAGAAGAGATGGTGTTATATCATCAACTAAAAGGACCTGGATTTTCTTCAGCCTTGTTACTCAAAATCCCTATAAAAGGAATCTGTTTTTCCATGTAATTCGATGATCCTCGCCTTGTCTTTTTGCGATAGACACAACTTCCAACACTGTTACACCATCCTCCACCCTGCCTCAAGAAGACACTCGGTTTTTAATCTGAAGCAATTATAGCAATAGCAAGCTGCAATCTTTTATTCAAAAGCTACACACCCACAATTCCGTTCCCAACACATTACAGAAGCATGCATACAAGAGAGGAAAAAGGTCAAATTCCGTAAACATGTTAAAACAATCATAGGTGAAGCCAAAATTTTAACCTTATGGGTTCTAACTTTTATAACGACGATTTCTAGTGTTAATAATTGGATTCTAAACTTATTATTTGTACTTATTTAATAAACTTCTTAATACAAATACATTATTTAAGCAAAAGTGTTATTGGGTTCGGCCAAACCCGTATTCGAGCTTCTAGCTCCGCCCATGGTTAAATGGCTAGCCATAAGTACCTAACATAAACATCAAATACAACTTGTCTCCAACATCAATTTAAACAACAGAAGCACTCTGCTACTGAGAGGAACAAATAAACACACAAAATTAGGAAAAGAAAATAACAAACAGTCAAACATCACAAGAAACTGAAACTCAACCAAGTAACAATGGTTACTTAATAAAGACACCAGAAAAGACAACACATACACATGCAATTCAAAAAGTTGACTGCTAAGACAGTTGAAATAACATAAAAAGAATAGTGGTTAAACTGTACTATAAGTTAATTAAGAAACAGTTATTGGCATACCTCCAATTGAATAAGCCAACTGTTTGCCCCAGACCCATAACCTCGATGGATATGGTAACCTGGTAGTGTTCCATCCAAACACACTGTAGAAAAGGTAGAAACAAGAAAGTCAAAAACACGCTAATCATTTTTCCAGATATAATGTTTTTTTAATTGCCCGAGAGGTCTGCCTACAATTTACCCTCACTCGGTTGTTGTTGTTATGTTTTTTTAATTGCAAAACCTTATTAAGGCTGACTAATAATTACAGCTGACCTAATCTAATTAGCCAGAGAGAGAAAGTTAAGAAAATCTCTTAATCAACCACTTGGCCTTATCATTCTCACACAGATGATAAAACTTGTTACAAGTTGTGGACAACTGACAAGAGTCAATTTTTTGGTTAATTTTGTAAGCAACTTGTTACGTGTTGTTGACAAGAGTCAAATATGAGTAATTTTGTAAGTTAAATCGAACTAGATTAATTTATTACAATCCTTCATATTTTGTGACAGATAAGTAAAAAGGTTCACAAGGGTAAAAATTAAAGAACAAGTGACAGAGATATCAACTCGCCCCTTGTAGAAAATTGCAGAAGCTTAGTACTACTAATATATAAATTGACAAAAAGGGGTTGTTAGAATGTTAAACACTCTCCACTTACAACTCTAAAACACTAAGATTGTGAAAATAAATTAATAGATAAATTAGAAGCAAGAATCAGTGAAAGAAAATCTAATGCAAGATCTCTAGTGGGTTGTTGTAAAATCATCAAAAGCCAAGAAACTGAAATAGAAAAACAATTAAAACATATATAAATCAAATAGAGAAAACAACTTTTCAAAAACAAAACAAAAAAAGATTTAAGAATGAGAAGAAACATTAGAAGAAAATAGGGAGAGAGTATAATGTAGCTAACCAGCTCCTCTAGAAGCAGCACCATGGATGATTGTAAGACCAATCATAAGAGGAGGAGGAGCAGCTGCAGAATCTCCATACACACTTTCCAAGAATGCCCCTTCTGTTTTATTGTAAAAAAATTCTTCAAATTCATAAGAATCTATTAATTTGCTATGCATAAAAATCACACCCAAAAACCACATCAATAGCTTCGCCATAGCTCTCTCTCTCTGTCTCAGCTGTGGCCACACAAATCTTGGGGAAGAGAGAGAGCAAGAAAGGAAGTATTGATGGAGTTTTTATAAAGGTGTAAAAGGTTTTTGTGTTTTAATTGGTGTTAATGTTTTAGCTTTATGGGAATAATAACACGAACAAATGTGTAACAATTTTGTCCCTCGGACACAGATTTCCAGAGGCTTGGCTTAAAAAGAAAAAGAAAAAGAAATGGTTCGGGGTTGGGGGCTGGGGGGACGGGGGGGTGTGGTTAAATTCAAAAATCATAGATTTATGCAAATGTTACGGGGTATCAACTCAATCAAGGAATTGGAACTTTTAACTGTACAATTAGGTACCCGTTCACTTTTACTTTATCGCATTTATTTGATATATTTATTAAAAGATATTTTTTTTTTAGTTATCATAATTTTATTTTTGTTTGTCAAATAATATGATTTTTTAACTAACATTTTAAGATGTAATTTTCATCATATTAATATGATTTTTTTTTAATTTATAGCTTTTCATATAGTTTTTGAAAATCTATAAATTTTTGTTTCAAAACATCAAACTAACGTAATCTAATTTAGTTTTTAAAGTTAGTCAAATTAATACACATGACAGTTAAGAAGAAACGGAGGGAGTAATAACTAACATAAATATTTTATCGTACTATTCCTATTAATTAATGTTTAGTATTAAATTTTAGAAAATTATTTAGAAATAAGTGATTAATACTAAAAATAAAACATAGAAAAAAATAATAGTAAAAGTGCATGAAAATATTTACACATGGGGTAGCGCGTGTTATAAAACATAACCAATTTACCTGATTGAAGGTGTCACGTCGGCACAAAAAGTACGCGAAATACAGGAAAAATGAATTAGAGAAGGTGATAGGACTCTAATTAAGTTACTGAGTATCACTAAGATTTCAATTATAATTTACGGGTACTTATATCTTATTCCTTTTTGGTGTTAACAACGAGACATAAAAATGTAAATCTACTTTTAAAATAGTGAATTAGTATAAATGAACAAAGAGGTTGTACTCTCTCCATTTCATTTTAATTGTTATTTTACTCACTTTGATTTATTTTACTTATCTTTCTTAATTAATAAATATGCAAAGAATAATATAATGAATAAGAAAATGATATTAAATTGATGTCAAAAGGTAGATATGTATAATTTAGTCAAAATACTTTTTCCGTTAATATTTTTAAAAGACGTAAAACAAAACATGAAAAATAAAATGAATCGAAGAGAATGGTTATTTTCACATGTTAAGAAAAATTATTACTTTTTTCTTCTTAAATACAGTGTCATAAAACATAGTATTCCCCCTGGTTCAAAATAAATTAAGTTTTGATTATGACATACCTCTCAATAAAATTAATTAAAGAGTAATTTATCAATATCATTTTTGCCTCTTCTCAAAAAAAAAATATTAAAACTAGAATAGTCAATGAACCCTATTAAGAAGAAGAATACTTTTTAAAAAAATAATGATATATCATTGGACTTTAAGAAGCTCATTCTGAATGGAGTAGTTTACAATTATCAATTTTAATTTTAAAACTAATTTGTTTTAAGCTAAAGTGGTTGTTAATTTGGATGAAGAAGGCATTATGTTCGAAGTTTACCATTATAGCCTGCATTTAAATATTTAACTAAAGTGGCGATTAAATTTAAATTAAAAAAATATGCAAAGTTAATTCCGATACCAAAAGTAGTGAAAGAGGCACACGCATAGAATCTTAACAAAAGTATGGCAAATACAACTAGAATGACTGCAATTCACATATTGTGTGATCGGCAAAAATTTGGGTGACTCTTTCCAACAACACCATGTTTAGGTCAGCTGCTTAACCAAAATAATTGAGAGTGTTGATTTAAAATAAAACAAGATTGATAAAAATCCATACAAATAAAAGAAAAAACAACAACAAATTTATTAACGACTTTCTAAAAAGGTGAAAATGATGGATAAAATTTACTATCATGTCTTATTACATGAATAACTAATTAATTAATTTTTAAAAATTATTTATATAGATAAAATGGAAAATGATCAAAATGTTCGTAAACTATATGAAACGAACAAAAATGTCATCAGATGATTTGTTAGTTCAAAAATATTATTGTCTTCAATAGTTTGGTCCATAAATGCATTTATGATTAATTAATCGGTCAAAAATATTCTTTTTAAATAAATATTTATTTCTTTTTAAACCTATTTTTTTAATAAAAATATTTTATATTTTATTAGAAATTTTTTATCGTTATCTAAATGAAATTAATGATGGAATTGCTACGAGGGCGTTCATTCCGATAAAAATGTTACTTTTTAAGAACCCTATTCTTGTTTCTTTTCTTTTAAAATCAATAAAGAAGTAGCAAATAATATTTTCTTCTTCTTAATCTCATTCTTACAATTAAAATAGAATAACTTTATGTATCTTTTAACCGATAATATAGGTCGTTCATAGTAATTATGTCATTAATTTTCATTTAGATAAAAATTAAAAAGTCTAATAAAATAAAAAATATTTTTTATTTGTTAATAATTTTTATGAATTAAAGTAGGATAAATATTTTTTAATTAAAAAAATCATCATTAAGAAAAAAAGTGTTTAAAAAGAAAAGAAATAATGTTTATTTGGAAAGGAGCATTTTTGATCTATTATGTAACAATAAGAGTATTTTTAGATCAAACTATTGAAAACAACATTATTTTTGGACCAAACTATCAACTGAGATATTTTTGTTCATTTCAAATACTTTAAGGATATTTTTAACCTTTTTTTGTAAATAAAATTAAACTAATTTGCAATTGTACTATGTTGGATATATATATATATATATATATATATATATATATATATATATATATATATATATATGACCCAATAAATTTTATATTTACATGTACGTTGTATCTATTAATATCTTAGAAAAATTGATTCAAATTATACGTCACAAAGAATGTTGGTCATTATATACCTAAATAGTTTAAATTGTCTTGTTAGTATTAAATTACGATATGTAACGTGAAATTGAATTGAAAAGATTTAATCAACTACAGTTACACTAATCAATCAATAGAGCTGAAAAGACACTATAA
This sequence comes from Solanum dulcamara, assembly GCF_947179165.1. Classification (NCBI taxonomy): domain Eukaryota; kingdom Viridiplantae; phylum Streptophyta; class Magnoliopsida; order Solanales; family Solanaceae; genus Solanum; species Solanum dulcamara. The sequence goes on along the minus strand of NC_077240.1, from coordinate 8,733,760 downwards.
TGTAACCCATACATACTATATTTAAATCTCTTGTGAAGAAGAATAAAAATAAATGACCTAAACTTTTATCAAGCCAATCATGCCTAACAAAAGTAGATGAAAACCAACGAGCGCGTGTTATCCAATAATCCTACTGTGATAGTTGAAGACAGCTTTTTTTTTTTTTGGATTGAATGCCTGATCAAATTAGGGCCGTTTGAATTTAAGTGATATTTTAATAAAATTGGTCCCAACTCATGACGGTGTTTGTCTGTTCTTATTATTTATGGTCTAATGTGCGGTGACCGTGTTATACGGAGACCGGTGATCGCGCAGATTTTCAATTTACCTCTTTTTAAGTGATACGTTTTAAATTTCGAATTATTATTTCCTCCATTTCATATTAATTGAATTTTTGAGAAATTTTTTATTATTTAAAATAATTAAATTTTTCAAAAGTCAAGATAGATGTTTGAAATTTTTTTCATATTTGTCATTTCATTTATCGAAGTTTATATTTTCTAGGAGATAAATCACATTACTTGCAAAGTTATATTTATGATTTTATAAAAGGTAATAGTGAAAAATATGGATCAAATTATGTCCTTGAATATTTTTCTTAATATGTAAGCATTGTCTCACAAATTCACTTAATATGGAATAGAGGGAGTATAGATCACACTCCCTCTATTAAATATTAACTTAATTTCTAAGGTAATGTACACATATTAAAAAAATATTTAAAGACAAAATTTAAACTATATTTTTCTCTATTACCATTTTATTTAATCAGCCTCATAAAGATGATTAAATGTAAAATCATAAATACGAATAGTTTCTTATTGGAGTATAACTCTATAAGTAGTATAGTTTAAATCATAGGAAATTACAAAACTTCATTGATGCAAAGGGTAAACATGAAAAAAAAATCAAATCTCTTGAACTTTGAATAATTTAATTATTTTAAATAATGAAAAAAGCTCTAAAATTTTAGTCAATATGAAATAGAGGGAGTAGTAATTATATTAAAATTTTGATTAAATATAGATTTCCTTAAATTTCAAAATCTAAAAGGCAGCACATAATAAATTTTGATTTCCTTTTTTCTTTCATGTTAAGATTTTTTAATAATACTTACAAATTTATATATTTAAATACATATTATATAATCATGGATAAGTATTTTTTAAAATAATATTTATATCTTTTATGGTAAAGTGCATGCACACGTCACAGGTCAACGAATTTACGTATCAGTCAATATCATGATCATTGTCTTATTACCTTACCCAAAAAAATTATACTTATTCCGAAAATAACACTAGAGACAACAAGGAATAGAATTTAACTAGTCTCAAATTTTCATGGAATTGTGCTGCATTTAATTTTTTTTAGTATTTGCATGTACGGAACTAACAAAAGCTTATATAACATGGGTAATTGTAAATATTTAATTTTATTTCAAAAATATAATTGCTCCATTTTAAATTTATCTATCATATTTCTCTTTAATACATTTCGTGTCACGGCCTGAATCCGACTGTAATGGCACTCATCTCAATCCACCGAGAGAAGTCAGTCTAAACTCAACAGAAAGTAAATACAGAAGTAATTGAGATAAAGCAAGGTTTAACTTAGTCAAAAAAAACAAATAAAAAAAATCTCAAAATTCTCCACTGGTTATCACGTGTACAAGCCACTAATACATTACCGAAGTACAAAAGAAAATATAGTCACATTGTCTTTGTCTCTAGAATAGGACTAAAACATAATAAAAGAGTAAGAGGTGTCCGCTAGATAGATGTAACAACTACCTCAACACTCGAGATGATAGTGATGTGGTATAAAATGCAAAGAGATCAAGCAGGTCCGAGTTCACAAACTACACAAGTGTAGAAGCAAGGGGTGAGTACCAAATAACACGGTACTTAGCAAGTGGATAACTCAAACTAAGCAAAGCTTAATAGATACAAGTACTCCTGTCATCCCAACCGAACATCCTCAACTACAACCTGCATAAAACCAATCCAACTCTACATAATAATAATAATAATAATAATAATACAGTCCACGAATACTCATCAATAGTCTCATCAAGTGAATCATATCAAGTCAAGTTCAACATATACAGAGCAATAAGCGATAAACACAAATTCACAAATATCTACAAAATGCGAATCAATGCAATGAGATGATGCATGTCTAACCTATCGGTACACATCCGCTGAATTACAGTCCGAAACTCATGAGGGACATTTCTGTCAATGTTATCTGCCATGGAGCGTGTGACCCGTCCCCTCAATATACATATCCTGCCACGAAGCGTGTGGCCCGGCCCCTTTATTTCATAATACCTGCCACGGAGCGTGTGGCCCGACTCCTTTCGTTTCATATCATTTTCAGTCTCAACACAATATGTCAGAATCAATGCAATCAATTCATGTTCATATAATTTACGATAATAACATGACGACAACAATAATTTTTCCTATCTCACATCAACATAGTCATTTTACATGTCCAAAATAAACCCATAATCACAACATATCAATTCCACCAATACATGTCATTAAATCACCATTTTTAATGTCAATTATACAGTCAATAACCCCAGTTCAATTCTCATTACTCCCAGTACACATAAAACGGAAATACAAGCATCTAAAAGCTTAAACTGAGGTTTAAAAATTTATTTGCCTCAAATAATTAAGCAATTACTCCGGGATTTGATCCTTCCCTTTTCGTTGGGCCTCCAAATAAGTATAATCTAATCAAATAAATAACCATAATAAAATTTCAAAACTAACAACACCCATGTCTAGCTTATACCCAAAAAAACTCACACAAATCTATAATCAAGTTCGCAAATCTTGATGTCAATTAATAAATCAAATATTATATTATTTTTAAAAAATTTCAAGCCTAGGATTAAGTCTCAATCTCCTCCAATATCATAAAATCTAATGATCTTTCTATAATACAATATGTGTAATATTATCTATCTCAATATATCAAAAATTAATTTATAAAGTGATAACAAAATAATAATAGTAATATTGAAGCCACTGGTTACGAAACCAGTGGCAGCAACCACGCCACATTCAATAATCCAATTTCAAGAGTCATTACCTGGAGCAGTGTCATACCACTGATCATTACCCAAGGTTATAAAAATATACTACATATCATAGAAACAAATATGCACAACAAACAGAAGTATTGTAGCCGTTACCTGGAGGAGTTCCGCTGCGTTCGTCGCCTAGGTAAGTTTTTGCCTCCCTTCTCTTTTCTAAAACAATTTTCTAGAACTGACAAACCCTAGTAACTTATTTTAATAATTATGGGATAAATGATATAATATATTAATTAAATTATCATTATAGCCCACCAATTAAATTAGTTATCTAAAGTTACCCCTCAACTAATTAATCATAGTTATCGAATAGTCCAAATAAACCATTAAAAAAATTTCGTAAAGTGTCTTTTACAAAAGGAGAAGAAATCGTTCTCAAAAAGACCTAGCGGGTCATTACATTTCGTCTCAAATTATTTGTCATTTTTTATAAACCCCTTAAGAAAATACTAATTAAGAGGAATTTTTTTTTGACTATTTTAACCTTTGTTATTGAATATTATTTACTCTATTATTTATCATCACTCCATAATTGAAATATTTGTAATCGTCAAGAACAATCATTACTATAGGTAAAATGGAAAGACCAATTAATTTTATTTTGAATTTTTAAAATGACAAATAATTTGAGATAACTATTTGTAGAAATCACGATAAATAATTTGAGGCAGATAGAGTATTGGATTGTTAGTACTCCCTCCTCTTACTTTTACTTATCACGTTTCACTCGTGGGAGTCTCTTTAACTAATTTTTGAAGCTAAATTAAATTAGATTAATTCAATATTTTAAATTTTAAATTTAGATGTTCGAAAATTATACGAACAATATTATAAATTATAATTTTTATAATAATATAATAATAATAAAATATTTTTTAAAATATTAATTAAAATCCATATAATTTAATTCTTAAAATGCAAAGCGTGGCAAATTAAAATAATATCAAGTGAAAGATATGCACTCATAAATTCACTTTTTACAAAGATTTTTTTTAACTTTAACTAAATGTCATCATTTCTTCTTGAAATTTTTAAAACACCATCTAAAATATAACTTTGATTAAAGGCGAAGGCGGAATTTTAATTTTATAAATTTTGAATTATATAAAAATAATTAGATTTTTAAATTTAATATTTAATAAATTTTTCAATACAAATAAATTATTTAAGTAAAAATTACTGGTACCTGTAGTTCAATTTGACTTTTAAAAGCTAATATATGCGCACACAAAAATAAAGAATGGGGCAGTGCTTAGATTTTACTACACAGTGAACGTGTCTTTTCTTTCTTTAACTATATCACGGTTCGTATTTTTTGTATCTGTTATTTTATCTTACGCACGTACTTAATGAACTTTCAATCGATCGGACTTCACTAAATTAATCGAATTTTCGACTAGATCAGCACATCTTATAGTTTAACTTGGCTCGTAATTTCAGCTTTCCTGTAAAATTACATCAAACTTAGCAAGTCTACCAAGTTGAAGTTAAATGTGCAAAACTCAAACCATAGATAATTTGTTAGTGTGACATTTTAACATTTTATTAAATTGCAATTTTAGCAATTGTCCATTAATAGCATCTAATGTCATCTTTATTCTATTTTGTATTAGTGCATAGATTACTCAATCCATTATGTTTTTTAAACATAATTATATCTAGTAAGTGGTGCACTAAATGATAATTTCTTTTAACCTAATTATCACTATTAAGTGATGCACTAAATGATAATTGTGCACTAAATATTAATGATGACATTTCATTATTTTTTTATCTTTTGAATGCTTTCCTCTCCTATAAATAGAGAAATCTTCTTTGTTTTGAAATGGAAGAAAATTTTTGAGTGCATTAAGTTTGTCAAAAAAGAGAGTTCTCATTAGTTGAAGGGAGATGTTCTTTTTTGTGGAGCTTTAAACTCAAGTCTTGTCCAGAGTTTGTTGAGTTACATTTTGTGATAAGGTTGTTATATCCTGGGGGGATAAGTCAAGAAGACTACTACTGGACCGGTGAAAAGATTTGCTGCAGTGGGTTTGAATCTCCTTAAAGAGAATGAGATATCCGCGCTTCAGCCAAGAAGTAATTTATTTTATTCATTTTATTTTTAAATTGTAATTTAACAAGCCATTTCGGTTCAATGGTAATCATTTCAAGAGATGAAAGGGTAAAGTATTTTTCTACTTAAGTCTTCTCAATTTTTCATATGTCTTAACTGAGAAAAATCATAATAAAGTTGACATTCTCTCCATGGATAATGATGAACTTATTTCTCATCAAGAGAAAGTGAAAAAGTATAATGATAATTCCTACAAGTGTCGATATTATATTCTTAATTATCTATCTGATAATTTTTATGATAGAACTTATTCTACTGCAAAGAAAATTTGGAAAGCATTGCAGAGTAAGTATAATATCGAAGAATTGGAGCAAAAAAATATGCTAGTAGCCGATTTTTTCGTTTCCAAATGATGGATGACGAATCGGTGATCGACCAAGCTCAAGACTTTATAATGATTGTTGGAGAGCTCAGGTCCGAGAAAGTCAAAATTGGAGATAACTTTATTATTTGTGGCATAATAGATAAACTTCCACCTTCATGGAAGGAGTTTCAAAAAATTGTGTGCCACAATTTCAAAAAATATTTTTGATTTGCGTATTCATAAAATAGATGTAAAAACTGATTTTTTAATTGGATACCTTAATAAAGAAATTTATATGGAACAACCTGAGGGTTTTGTTGAAGCAAGCCAAGAAAACAAAGTATGTAAACTTACTAAATTCCTATATGGCTTGAAACAGGCAACGAAGCAATGAGATGATAAGTTTGATTCTTGCATGATTGAAAATAATTTTAAAATAAATGAGTGTGATAAGTGCATATATCATAAGTATTGGATTAATACACATGTTATTATTTGCCTATATGTTGATGATTTATTGATCCTTGCCTCTAATATAAGTGTTATTGATGATACTAAGAATATTCCTAGAAACCATTTTGATATGAAAGATCTTGGTGAGGCAAATTTTATTCTTGAAATAAAAATTACTAGAACATGTGATAGAATTTTCCTTGACCAGACATATTATGTTGAGAAAATTTTGAAAAAATATAACTTTCTAGATTGTAAACATGTTTTAACTCCTTTTGATTCAAGTGTACACTTATTTCTTGTTCAAAGTGCAAATGATGTGCTAAAACAAAATGAGTATGCTAGCTTAATTAGAAGTTTAAGATTGTGAATGACTACACAAGGCCTGATATTGCATATGTAGTAAGAGTACTTAACAGGTTTACAAGCAAGCCAGATAATGAACATTGACATGCTATAACAAGAGTTATGAGATATTTAATTGGAACAAAAACTTGTGGTTTGTTCTATAAAAAATATCTTACTGTACTTGAAGGCTTTTCTGATGCAGATTGGAACACTCTAGCAGGCGATTTCTTTTCTACCACTGGTTATATTTTTACATTGGGTGGTGGTGCTGTTTGTTGGAAATCAAAAAAGCAAACTATAATTGCTAACTCTACCATTGAGGCTGAACTAATTGTTTTAGCTTCAGCTAGTGAAGAAGCGAATTGGTTAAGAAATTTATTATTTCAAATACCTTATTTTGAAAAATTAATTCCTCCAATTTTAATTAGCACATCAACAATTGGTAGAGTTCAAAATCGTTATTACAATGGTAAATCCAGACCTATAAGGAGGAAACACAGTAATGTAAGATCGTATTTGACAAGTTGTACCATTAATGTTGATTATGTCAAATCTTGTGATAATCTTGCAGATCTTTTTACTAAGGCCTTAACAAGAGAAAAGGTCTAGAGCATATCAAGGGGGATGGGATTGAAGCCTAAAAATCCATGAGTCACATATAAGGAAACCCAACTTGGGGACTAGAGATCCTATAACTAGGTTCAATGGGAAAAATGAATCATATGATGACTTGTTGTGAAAAAATGCACCATTTTTTATATTCCATCCCTATGATGTGAGTGCATTGTTTTCTGTAGTAAATTGTGGAGGTTGAGTTAAAAAAAACTCTTAATGAAAATCTGTAGCCCATATGGGTGGAGTGTTAAACTTACACAAGCACTCTCGACAGATTTCACCTATGTGAGTGTGGAAGTAGGCCACTTTCTATGAAAATTATATTGGGCTTATTCTCAAAAGTACTCATAAAATCGGGATAGCACAAAGCCGTAATGTGTTGGCTTAGAAAGCTTGTGACAATACCTTGATTACTATGTGTGAGTAGTAATATTTTATGTCCCTTCAACAGTCATAGTTTAAGTCTGAGATGACTACGACTCTAGAGTAAATGTTATTGTTTCACTAAGTGGAGGTTCAATACAGAGCACGCCTTCATTATGTGTAGTAGTTTTTCTTCAGCTGATAGACTTTCTTATGTAATATTAAAATGAGTGGGGATTGTTAGTGTGACATTTTAACATTTTATTAAATTACAATTTTAGCAATTGCCATTGATGACATCTAATGTCATCTTTATTTTTTTTCTGCATTAGTGCATATATTACTCAATCCATTATGTTTTTTAAACATAATTATCTCTAGTAAATGGTGTGCTAAATGATAATTTCTTTTAATCTAATTTTCACTATTAAGTGATGCACCAAATGATAATTGTGCACTAAATGTTAATGACGACATTCCATTATTTTTTCATTTTTTGAATGTTTTCCTCTCCTATAAATAAAGAGGTCTTCTTTGTTTTGAAATAGAAGAAAAATATTGAGTGCATTAAGTTTGTCAAAAAATAGAGTTCTTATAAGTTGAAAGGGGTTGTTCTTTTTTGTGGAGCTTTAAACTCAAGTCTTGTCCAGAGTTTGTTGAGTTACATTTTGTGATAAGGCTGTTGTATCCTGGAGGGGATAAGTCAAGAGGACTACTGCTAGACCGGTGAAAAGATTTGCTGCAGTAGGCTTGAATCTCCTTAAAGAGAACGAGATATCCGCGCCCCAGCCAAGAAGTGAATTTATTTTTTTCATTTTATTTTTAAATTATAATTTATAATCTTGAAATTTCACCAACATAATCTAAAAGTTAAAAAATGTATCTGTCTAAGTTTCCTAATTCTTTTTTAGGCAAAATAAAATTACTTCTTTACTTTTATTTTCTTTTCTTTTTTGGCAAATGAAAAATCTGAAAAGACACAGAATCGGATGCTATAGTCTGTCAATTACTTTAAAAAGAACCAAGAGAGATCCAAAAAATTAGAAAAGATGAAGTGGTAACTGGATAGAGGAGATTTACGAAAAGGAAATTCAAAAGGGAAGAATATGAGGCATAAGTGGGATAATTAATATTATACTTTATAAAGTAAAGACGATATAATCAAGGTTAGATTTATTGTTGGAAGTTACTATGAAACTGGACTTGTCTCACAGAAAAAATAATTCTAACATGATTTCAAAACTACATTATTATACAGCTTACAAAGTATCATGTTACATCAATATTCCTTAAATTTAGGTCAAAACACATACATAACCCCTCTAACTTATCCTCATAATTCATGTCACCACTTTATTTTAGCCTTATTCTATTTTAATCCTTTAACTCTATTTTTTATGTACTATTTAAATACAAAATACGAATTTTATGATTTCTTTATTTTCATTTATGCTTTTCAATTGCATTTTTTTTTCATTTTAAAAATTAACTTTTGTCCGTTAGTTTTCATAATTTTTTTTAAAAATTAACGGAGGAACATCAATTTTTTTTTGAGAGTTTCTTTATTATTTTGTGTGAAAAATAACCAACGGAAGTGTGTCGATTTTCTTTCTTAAACAATTAATTAAATTATTTAACACCATGTATTTTATTTTTATATCCATGCTATTTGAATTTAACTCAAATACTAGTTTTCTAATTTTTAATTCAACTCAATACGGATAAAAAGAACTCATCTTCAATACGAATAAAAAAAAGACTCTTGTACATTGCTAATAACACTACTAAAAAAAATTACTAAAACTCCACAAACTTTGTTGGGTTGTCATTGATTTTTTAAGAAAGAAAATCGACGCACTTTCGCCAGTTATTTTTCACGCAGAAATAGAGAGAAACTCTCAAAAGAAATTGTTATTAAAAAAAAAAGAAGCAATGTTTGTCTGTCAATTTTTTTTTAAACGAAAACTAACGGACGAACATTGATTTTTAAATGTAAAATTATAGTTGAAGAGCATATATAATAATTAAAAAAAATTATAAATTAGTATTTTATGTTTAAATAGTATATAAAAAATAAAGTTGAAGGGTTAAAATGAAACAAGGCTAAGATAGAGTGTCAAAATAAAAAAAATAGAGACAAGTTAAAAGGGGTTGTATATGTATTACGCCTTAAATTTACATATGCAAAATAATATATCTATGTCACGTTCATATTCTTTAAACTCAGAGAATATTTTGAACTATGTTTCAATTAGGTTTCTAAACCAAACCCATTTATTCACCAATAAATCGACTTGAGTCATGTAAGGAGGAAACATATGGGTGGAATAGTTTGATGCCTCAGTCAAATCAATTTTCAAGGAAATTATATCGATCGAATTAATCATCGATTCATTTAAACAATAATTTGGTGTATTAGCATTACAAAATTAAACATCGGAGCTCTTAAAGCTCATATACTACAAAAAGGGTAATTTCGGAGGTTGAAAGTGCAATTCACTGAAGTTAAAAATCACTATTATTAATTTGCTACATCAAATGGTAGAAGTTTTTAACCCCTCCCAGAATTGCACTTTAAGCCTTCGAAAATTACCCATTTTTTTGTAGTGATAAAATATATATATGGGCGCTCTATCAAAAATAATTATACTCGTTATATACAAATTATATTAATCATATATAAAAGATGTATCCTATGCATTATTATATTAAAAAATATATGTTTGAAGGCATGTTATTTTGATGAATAGCTATATACATTGAGAGAGAAATTCAGAAAATCAATATGGATTTAGAGGTAGGTGATTCGAACCCTCAATTAGAAAATTGAATAGGACAATAATAATCCGTGTGAATTTATTTGTTTAATATAAATACCATGCAATAAGATGGCCAGCTATACTAGTGGAACATGGAATAAGAGGTACACATCTGAGGTCTAAGATATGGGTGTTTTTTGTATCTACATTTTTTTGACAAATGCTTCTTTCATGGGGTTCCAACTGCCAAATGTTAATCTAATCTTAAATTCCACATTAATTGTCAGAAGCTGATAATGGAAGGAAATTTAATATTGTAATAAAAAAGGAGTTGTCTTTTCATTAGAGAAAATACAATAGGTAGAGATCCATACGCAAAGCAATTCTCTTTAACATGGCCAAGAAAAATGTCTTTTTCTGAGTTTTCTATATTTGCATGTCCTCCAAGTATAATTTATTTTGAGGCTGCGTGTTGGATTTGAGTTTGCAACTCTACACATCATGAAGTATTGGTGTTACGAAATAAATCGAATGAGACACGAGAAAAGACAAGGGAGAAGTTCATTTTCACCTTTAATATAATACAATGTATAGCTACAATATTATCTGAGCCATATAACTCTTGCTCAATTCTATAAGTGTAATCACCAAAAGATATAATTCAGTGGATAAAATTATTCCTCCCTTAATCAGAACCTTAGATTTCAAGCCATGAATGTTATTTCCATCCAAATTAATTGGAGTTCAACAAATATTCTACGAAGAAAATTTATATTTGGACGAACAATTTATATAATTAATTTAAACTCAATATTAATTCTATCTTTATGAGATAATGATAAGATCTGCATACGCTCTACTCTTTCCAAATTCCACTTATGAAATTCCACTGAATATGTTATTGTTGTTGTATTAATAAATATATCAAATCAGGTAAGCATAGTTTATGAAAGCCCATGTAAGGGTAATGTTGGGCACAACAACAATATATCTTTGGTGGTGTGATGAATAATTTGGAAGTACTCGTGCCGACAAATGAAATTCTCATGACTTAATAGAATTAGGAAAGGCATAGGGGGGTCTACTACCATGGGGACTGATCAGAAACTAACTCCTTTTTGGTGACTTTTTCCCTATTGAGTACTTGGTTCATGATCGATCTATAGAATACAAAATCTTCTCCTTTTCATAATTCCGACTAACTTTTGAGTTGTGTAACACCTTTATTCCAATTTCTACTCCCCTTAATTAATTAATCTGTCTACTAATCTTCTTAATTACCACGCTAATGGCGGAAATCCTTAACCGGGCCTAGCTAATTTAAGGGAAATTGCCCAGACGACGACAATGAGGAGAGTGAAACTAACTAGGTTTAATTTACGGATGGACCTAGGCAAAGAATAGTAAAAATCATCAAATTATTTTTTATAATTTAAAATATTATATCAAACCTACATTCTTATTTTAATATAATTTGCGAAAGATAATATGAGTGAGGCAATATAATATAATGCTGCATCATTTCTTTTTTGGGGCAAATAAAGAGAGTTTCATGAATAAGTCAACAATTCACAATAGTAATAATAACAGACAGCACACACACATATATATATATATATATATATATATAGCGGGAGAATTATTAATGAAAAATAAACTACATATGCATGATGCCTGTGAGTTGTGAGAGTTGAATCTAAACATATCAATTCAATTCCCACGCTTCCCTTTTTCTTATCGGTTTATTAAAATTTTACATATTCACATCTGGTCGCAAAAATGATGCAAATATTAATGTGTGGTGTGTGTGTTAAGGAGAATTTAAATTAGAGAAAATTAACGAAAATAACCTTACACGTTCTAGATTTGTGATAGCAATTGCAGATTGTGTTTGGACATTTATGTTAACAATATAACGTGTTCAATCATCCATCTAAAGTGAAGAGTTTAAATTAATAATTAATAAGAAGTTCAAACAGATAAAACAGGGGTGGAAGCACAAGCAAAAAGAGAGGAAAAGTACAAAATGTTTATTTTTTTAACAAGAAGAGGATTTTTCATTCGTCTCATATTTTTGGTGTGATGTAACTCATCTGTGTGGATAATTTTTTACCTTCCTAATACGCTAATGTCTAATGACATCAAACTGCAGAAAATGAGAAATTAGAAGTAGGAATTTAAAATTTAATAAATGAAAAATTACATACACATAAAATTTAGTCATGACACGTTATAATGAGCTACACTAGATCATGACACGTAATTATGAGCTACACTAGATCATAATGGCTGCAAAGTAATTCATTTCCAATTATAAGGCAGCTGAGATTTCGAAATCAAAGATTCATAATTATCAAACAACAGCTGTTTGCATTAGCTAATCAGCCATGAAAATGGATCAATGAAACCAACAAATGAACATGATTTAGTTTATCAGTTACCATTAAATGTGGTGATGGTTTGATCACGTGAAATTTGAAATATCATTAATTTTAAAAAAGAAAAAGAAAAGAGAGAAGCCTCAATTCACCTCATAAAGTGTTAAAGTAGTGGGGAACACACATGAGGGTTTGGTCCCAGACATCACATGTACCAACACCTTAATCGCTTATGTTTGAAAATTGTATCCTTACTAAACGTAGATGTCCAAAATAATTGTCATTTTTTAAAGTGAAGGTATATCACGAAAACAATTTAAATTATAGGGAACTTAAGAAAAAATTACAGACCATATAAATATTCGGCATAATATATAGATGTCGCCTTTAACTTGAATTCAGATGGTATCTATGTCCTCTAATTATGATGGGTGTGCAGAAATAAACAATTAAACTTGTATAAAATTGAACAAGCAGACACACGTGTTCTACGTGACATAATACACATTGGACATCACGTAGAACACAAAATTGTCATGTAGGATGTCATGTAAGACGAATGTGTTTATTTGTTCAAATTTTGGATAGTTGAAGTGTCTATTTGTGCTTAGTAAAATGAGAGACCGTAGTTGCCAGCTGAAATCAAGTTAAGGGTGGCCTAAATATTCTTGGTCCCACTGTTACAGAGCTTCACTGTCAAACATCATGAAATCTGTTTCACTCATTTAATGGACAATTAACTCTGCTACGATGTTGTTATCTTCTTAGTTCTTACATTGGATTTCCACCAAATGTTCATACAGCTAATTGGATGGAGTTAGTTAGTTAGTAGGATACATGATAATAATTCTATTAACGAGTTATCTTCGTATCAACTGTAATTAATTGTAATTTGTAACAGAAAATCAAAATATATATGAAACATAATTTAATCTGAACCCATACAAGTTGCAACCAATTTAATCTGAAAACATACAAGTAGCAACCAATTTTTTTTTTATCACGTGACACATGAAAATACAATTTAATTTGTTTTATTCTATTAAATGTTTCAAATTATTATCCTCTGCTTGCATGTTCAGTCGATGATGCTTCAACTGTGGGCACTGCTGATAATTTTTCATTAGCTTCCTCAGTTGGCCCAATATTGGGTGATTCTTCAATTATAGGCATTGCCGTTGCACTTTCACTGGGCTTCAGCAATGGCACTCTGCTCACTGAGACTGATTTGGACAGGCTGATGGAATCTCCTAAATTGGGCTTGGGCTTCACAATATCATCTGTTTTGTACTTATACCACGAGGCCCAATAGAGGTAGTTCAGAAAGTTGAGCCCACTAAGAATAGCCAAGAACCAATAGAAGAGGTGCAAATTATTCTGATCCAAGTCTAAGCCCACTAACCATCCTTTCTTGCTTGGTGCTCTTTTTTTAGTCACTGAATTGATAATGTCAACAAGTACACTACTCAAGAAGAAGCCCAAAGATATTGAAATCCATGTAAATGAAGTGGATAAGGACCTCATTCCAACAGGTGCTTCCTTGTAGAAAAATTCAAGCAAGCCCACTAAGGTAAACATATCAGCTATTCCAAAAATAGAATATTGAAATCCTAGCCAAGCTAGATGAATTGGATTCAATGGATCTTTCAATGAATGGTGCTTTCTTTTGATCTCAACTAGGGCAGCAACAGACATGGACACGATCGAGAGGACTAGCCCAACCCCAACGCGTTGGAGCTGAGTGATCCCCGAGGGGTGTTTGGTGATTTTTCGCGCAAAGGGGACAAAGATAAGGTCATAAATTGGGATGAGAACACACATGAAAATTAGTGGGATCACGGGCACTGAGGGTGCTGGTACCTCGAATTTTTTTATGAAACGGTTCATTCGATAGCCTTGTGCGACGGAAAATGTTTGGAGTTGGGCCATACATGTGTTCATTATAACGGTACTAGCTATGATGGGTAACATTCTTGCTAATACTTTCACTTCTTCAACTTGGGTCACAGTGCACACTGTCCATGGTGTAGGCTCAGCTGTTTTAGGATGGATTGCAGCTTTGTCTAAGAACCTGTTTCACGGTATATCAACATTTATTATGACTATATATAATATGTCAGTCTGATTTTTAGGTACACTAAAATTGAGTAGGTAAAAATAGACTGAGTTAATAAATGGACTTATCATTAACACCCCAAACATGAACAGATTAATTAATCTTTGAAAATGGACCTCCCTTGCTTTGTTTATAAAACAAGTGGGCGTTTATTAATAGTAACAAACAAATAGTACTACTTAGCCATAAATACGAAAACACATACAAGAATGCATGGATATGCTGCCTTTCCTAAGTAATTATTCATCGGAATATTAACATCACCTGAATTGTTTAGTATGTGCAAGTTTTGGCTGTGATGAGTCTGATTCTTTCTCATTAATCTCATACAGCTCCTCACTGTTTTTTGGTATTTGCAGATTTCGATTTTTTATTGCCACAACGATCACCTGAAAAAAAAAGAAGAAGAAGAGAAACAAAACTAATTTTGCTCAAATACAAGGTGTTTCTTTTCTATTTCATTTTGGCACATTAATATAATATCAAGTAAACTTCAATTTCCATACTATATGCTATGTAATTAATATAAAAGAATACATAATTCAAAAAATCGTTTTCATTTTTTTTTTGTTTTAACCACGAAACCTACTGGCTTGACGAATCCGAATTTGAGCCAGATAGACAGGCAGAGCTATATATATATATATATATATATATATATATATATATATATATATATATAGTTCCGCGTATGATTACGGCAGACCCCAGTAATTTTAGTCCAAATTGTGTTCACTTATTATGTATAAACGAAGTGTCAACAAGAAGACGAAGACGAGTTGGTGAAAAATTAACCTGGAAAATTCTAGTAAGTGGACTGCCAGCAGGTTGTTGAAGGCGAAAGAAAGGCTTTCCGAAGGCAAAGACAATAAAACCAAGCGTGACAGAAAGCAAACTTATAAGAAAACCTTTCCACCAAGCTTTAACAGTGCTAACATAGACAACAAATGTCACCCCAAATGCTCCACCAATCACAGAACTAAACAACATCAAATTGAAATATCTTCCAAGAGCCTTAGCCTCCTTTGGATCCTTCTGATCAAATTGGTCAGCACCCAATGCCGGCAAAGCTCCCTTAACCCCACCACCACCCAAAGCAAAGCAGCAAAGTGATGCATAGAAAAATATAGCTTTCCCTCCTGATATGCAGTTTGGTTCCAAACATACTGGCTGCAAACTCTTATAATGAGCTTGAATTGTTATCAATGCAAACGCCTACAATAATCGATCATCATCGCCATAAATTAGTCATACCAAATTACATGCCATAACAGTATTTAACTTTTTGTCTTGTTGAAGATCGTCGATGTAGATGCTAATATTTAACTTACTATAATTTCTAAGGATCCAAAAATTAGGACAGTGTGGAATCTGTTGATGTAAGTATCTGAAATGAAGCCACCAAGAATGGATAGCAAGAAAGTTGAGCCCATCAAGTTGGTGAGAGTATTAGCTGATCCAGTCAGGTCAAAACCCATCACAAAACTGAAGTACAAACCAAAACTCACCATGACTGCGATAAAACCCATGTTTTCCAATCCCAGTAAACCTACAAATAAATAATATTCAAACACCATGCATATACGTAAACTACTTATTAATGAACAAGTTCATATAGCTAGGCTAAAACTGGAAAATTACTTACCATAGATAAAGGAGGTAGCTCTAAATCCACCTTTTCCTTGATCTTTCAATGAACTCACAGAATTATACTCTGTGGTTTTACCCTCCTCCTAATTAATATGTAGAGAAGCACACAAAACAAATTAATTAGCATAATTTGTAGTGTTTTTTTTTTTTTTTTTTCCTTTACTGACAAAGGAAATTAAGCAATAACTTACCATGACTACAGAGAGTTGAGAGGATTGCCAGTAAAGGCCACCAAATGATTTTTATTTTTTTTGAGACTTTGGTTAAAATTCGGAAAATATATAAAGCAACAAAAGGGTTAGAGTGGGAACGTTGCATGTAACGTTCGTGGCATAAAATTTATCGATTTATTGTTGGTGTCATTTTCATTCTCCTTCTCGTTGTTCATTAATATATAAGCTGTGGCTGGCACCTAAGTTGGGGATTACAAGTGACACAATGTCCATTAATACATTATACTACATAATATATACTATATGGGTTGTGGGCATTTTTATTAACTTATTACTCCTCATTTCAACCAAACAATTCTTGTTTTCTCAGTTGAAATATTGAATCTTTATCTTTCTTTTTTTCGGGGTGATATACTAGCAAGTGATACATAGCTTTCTTGGAGTATGTCTAAGAAATTTAAGTAATTTTAAAATCTTGAAAGTTGAAACTTTGGGTGTGTTTGGTATGAAGGAATATATTTTCTTGGAAAATAAGTTGGTTTCTAACATATTTTTTCATGTTTGGTTGGTGAGTGAAAAAAATATTTTCTAGTGTATGATTCATGAATGAAAAACATTTTTTAGAAAACATATTTTATATAATCTGACCCCGAGACCCGACCCGAGACCCAACCTCAACCTCGAATTGAGACCCGATCCCAACCTCGACACGAAACCACGACCCCTACCGCAACACTCGACCGACAACTGACCCCGACTCCGACTCAAGACCCAATCCTAACCTGAGATTCATCCCCGACCTCAACTCGAGACCCAATATCGACCTCAACTAGAGACTCCGACCCCAACTCGAGATCCGATCCCGACTTTGACCCCACCCTAACACTCGATCCGAGACCAAAATCTTGACCTAGACATCAGACTCCGACTGTCGACCGAGACCCAACACCCTACCCCGATCCAAAATTCGACTCCGACTCCAACTTGACACCCTACTGAAGACCCCGACCCCAACTCGAGACCTGATCCCGACCTGAGACCCGACCCAGACCCCAATCCGAGACTTGACCTCGACAACGACACCGGACCTCGACATCGACTTCGACACTCGACACCAACTCCTAACTCAAGACTCGACTCGAGACCCCGACCTCGACCTTGACTCCCGACCCGAGCCCTGATCCGAGATCCTGACTCGAGATTTAAGACCCAACCTCGACCCCGACTCCCAACCTGACCTCGATTCGAGACCTCTACCTCTACATCGACACCAACCCCGACCCCGATCCTAACCTCTGAACTGAGACTCAACTTCGACCTGAGACCCGGCATCAACACTCAACTTTCGACTCCTGACTCTCGACCCGAGACCTGACCCCAACACTCGATTCAAAATTCGACCTCTAATCCTAACTCGAGATCTAACCCCGACTTAATTTGGAACTTGAGAGTTGGACCTCGAATCGAGGTCGAGAGTCGGATTTCAAATTGAGAATCAGGAGTTGGATCTAGGATTAGTATCGTAAGTCGATATCTGAGACTTGAGTTATGATGGAAAGTTGAAGTATGAGGTTCAAAATGGTTTTGGAAAATGTTTTCCTTACTTTTTTTAAGGGAAGTCATTTTCATTGAATTCGAGGAATACAAGTTGATTTGGAAAATATTTTCCAAAATATTTAACCAATCAAACATAAAAAAATTGGAAAACATTTTCCTTCTCACCAAACACACCCTTTATTTATCTTTAAGACTCTACCGCTGAAGTGAAGTTATAGATTTTGCAAAAACCGTATTTGAATTTTGGGCGTAGTGTATTAGAATTTAGAATTGTACATATGAAGAAACTTAGAAAAATTAAGCTTAGTCAATCAAAAAGTTGACAAATCAAAGTAACTATTGTTGGTTTAAACTACTCGAGCATATATAGATACAACTTCTCAAATTAATGTTTGCTTATATACGGCAACTATATTTGTATTATCGACTCATTTTGTATAGAAATACACTCATACCTACTTCAGGCTAATATATGTCCAACTTTCCAGTATATTTCAGATTCTTAGCTCTACATAAATGGATTGAATCTTCATGATATATATATATATATATATATATACACACAAAGTGTTAGGTGTTAGTCTCACTCTATTTATTTCTTAAAAAATTTCAAAGTTGACCAAGTGATGCAACATGGGAGGTAGGGATTTTGTATAAATAATTTTTTTTTCTTTGACGGCTTTAATATATGTCATGAACACTAACCACAAAATTGTTTGTAGCGAATACCTAAAATTTAAGTTAATTTTCCTAAAAAAAAAAGACTCAGGGTTTTTGCTATGAAAGGAACTGTTTTAGTTTCCCCGGAAAATGTTTTTCTGTAAAATATTTTTTCAGAAAATAAGTAAGTTTGCTGCTTATTTTTTAGTGTTTGATAAATAAGCAATAAAATATTATCCCAAAAATATTTATATTCTATTCAACAAAATATTATAGAGGTAAAATTGAATAAAGAGTGGGGTTTGGAGGTCTGGAATAGTCAAAGGGTTGGGGAGATTTTTTTTTTAGGGGGGGGGTTTATTTTTCTCATTTTCAAGAAATTTATTCTGAGAATTTATTTTCCAAACATTTTAACGAATTAAACACACAAAATTGATTATTTTCCTCCTAATATCAAACACACAAACAAAGTGAAGTTTTGTTTTTTCTTTTAACCCTATTTAGGAGATTTTACCATTTTATGACTTAGTAGGATAAACATTTTCTAGTTTTTAAAAAATCATTCTTAGAAAAAGAGTGGGTTTAAATAAAATAAGTGATAGGGGGGATTCCAACAGAGGCTCCTAGCATATAGATTTATCTGACTTCTCTGTCTATTCAATTTATTTTGTTGCAGATTCTTTCCCATGCCTATTTCTTCCCCCGGATCTGTAGCGGAGCTTGCCCGCTCTTTCTACTAGTGCTCCTCCTCCTGCTAGTGCTAATGCAACTTTGAAAGTTGTTAAAGGGCACTCTAGAAAGGCTCGCTAGACCAATGAATGTGTAATGATGATAATTTCACACCAGATTCACATGCTGCTTTGAAGGTGAATCAACAACTTCGCCTCTTAGGTTACTAGCGCATTTAGCAATAATATACTATCTATTTGGAACAAGGACATTTTTGATCATTAAACTAAATTATTAACAAAGAAAATGCTTTTGATCCTTTTCCGTTCTTTCAAGTAAGGACCCCTAGAATATTGAGGGAGACGCGTGCTATTCACGAGCCGGTTTGTCCGCATAACATGAAGCGGGGGTTTTACAGTGGGCTCCACAACTCCTACATAGGAGCAAAACCAGGCGTATAATACAAGCCTTGTAGATATACTTACTACATACGTACACACATATATATATATACCAAAGAGGCGGGAAAAGCTTAAACCCTAGTACCCAACCTTTGAGAAGTTGGCTTGGCTTTCTGACTTCATTCTATTCAAAAAAATGGGAATTAAGGTTTGTCCACGCTGAATCCATCAATTTTTCTCTTCCATTTTCATATACTGAACTGTTTCTTTGTGAATTCTAGGGTTTAATGAAGCTGTTGGCTGACAATGCTCCAAGTGGAATGAAGGAGCAGAAATTCGAGAGCTATTTCGGTCGTAAAATAGCCATCGACGCTAGTATGAGCATTTATCAGTTCCTGGTCTGTACATTTACCTTATATGCATTCATATGCCTGTGGAGTTATTAGGAGGGTAATTCGATGGTGAATTTGCTGTTCTGTAGATTGTCGTTGGACGAAGCGGTACGGAAATGCTCACTAACGAAGCTGGGGAAACTACCAGGTATATTTATTTTTATTAATTTCTGGCTGACTTTGATGCAGAGCATTTTATTCCCTGTTTAACAAAGAATGACAACAAATGATCTAGTCTCAATTGGGACATTGTTTCTTAAATTTGGTAGTCAAAGGGAAAACTGTTTGACTACACGATTAGTAGTACTGTTGTAATCTACCTAAAATGAATAGGAGCAACATTTTGTGGGCTATTTGTTGCTTTAAAGAGTAAAACAAAACATATTTGTGTAACTACTGTTATGGTTCATTTACATAATTGCTTATGTTAGATTTGCGTTCTACTTTGAATTTGGCATTACAAAACTGTAGTTTTTTATTGATTATGATGGCTATCTGTGTTTTCAGTCATTTGGTTGGGATGTTTTCGCGGACGATTAGGCTTTTGGAAGCTGGAATCAAGCCAGTGTAATTTGTTGCTTTAGCGTTTGTGTTTTTACTTTTGTCCCTTTCTTGCCTTGTTCCTCATCAGTAATTCCCATGTATTTATTAACAGTTATGTTTTTGATGGGAAGCCCCCTGATTTGAAGAAACAAGAACTTGCAAAACGGTACCTATTAGCTCCCTTATATGCTCTTTGTATCATATCCATGACATGCTGCCTGTTTGGTCATGTTCTCACACTGTTTCTTGTCTATGCAGTTACTCTAGAAGGGAAGATGCCACAGATGACTTGGCTAAGGCTACAGAGGTTTGATAGTTATATGTCATGATTTCAGTACCTCTTTTGGGCTTATTATTAACTGAATTTAATTTCCTGTACCCTCCACCTCAGGAAAAGGGTTGGGAAAAGTGTCCACCTCTTATTTTTCCTCATATGTGTGTATTTTCACATAATTGATATAGTTGCATGTTGATTACAGAGTGGCAACAAGGAGGATATTGAGAAATTCAGCAAGAGAACAGTAAAGGTGTGTGTGTATAATTGTTATTCTTTATGCGTGCTACTCGTTATCCCTGACTTTCCAGACTGGTTCTAGGTTTATTAGTTACGTAAGACCAGAAATGGTGTTTTCCTACTGTTCCTTTAATCTTATTGCATAGTAGATGTTTAAAACTCCTATTGTTCTGTTATCTACAAATACAAGATTTGTAAAACTGCACCGAAAAAGTCCAACAAATTGAGATGCAGAGAGAACTAATAATGTCAAGAAAAGGAAGCACCTTTGTTTACCCTTAATCTGTCGAGCTTTACTCTTCAATATTATTTTGTACAGACAAGTTTAAGAAGCAGGTGGCATATATTCTCAAACTCCAAAGCTTGTATCAATTTTCCGCTGTTGAATTATGATTTACAACCTTGTTCAACATAGATTTACAGGTTCTGAATAGAAAAGAGGTTTCAGCACTTGGGCGATAATTTTAGAATGACTTTTTAATACTCTTGTACGATTGGCAAGGGTGTGCTGCAACTGTAGCTACTAATACCACTGAAGTGTTTTGAGAATTTGAAGAAAGTGATTTCTTGTGAAATATGGGATATCTCATTGTATAGCATGCTTTGGCTCGTAGACCTCCCGAAATGTTTGGGTTTTACCCCCTTTTTTTTACATTGTAGTAAATAGCCAAAACCTGTGCATATGTATGAATGACACACCTAATTGTCAGGTTACGCCGCAACACAATGATGACTGCAAAAAGCTTCTCAGACTGATGGGGGTACCTGCTGTTGAGGTGAGTTGGAAGTCTGTATAGACATTCTGGTAGTATGGTGTCTTTTAGATGGCTAGTGGCATTGACTGCACCTTAATTCACATAATTTACAGACAATGGTATGTCTCCAAAATAAAGTTTTTGCCCCTGATGCGATGGAAAGTCTGAATTTTTTCCTTGATGGTTTCCTTAGGCTCCTTCTGAAGCAGAGGCTCAGTGTGCTGCACTTTGCAAGGCAGAAAAGGCATGTATTCCCTGTCAACTAATTAATTGCTTAGTCCTATGCCCAGTTATTAAAGCAAACATCACTTATGAAATGCTCAGATTACCTGATAACTTGGTTGATGCTTTATATTGTTGGAATATTTAATCTATTATATTGTAAAGGATTATTTAAGTCCTACATATGCAGAATTAAGGTTTTCACGGTATGTATAGTCCTTCACACATATGCTATAATAAAAATTTCGGAGGTTGGGGTGAGGGCTGACAGTGAAATGTTTCTCTGAAGAGTTATGACGTGTAATTGAGTCAGATTTTCCACTTCCAAGTTTCTCGTTGGGCATCATTTGAGATAAGTATCAGATGAGAAAGAGTTCCTATACTTGTCAGGTCTATGCTGTGGCCTCAGAAGATATGGATTCCTTAACTTTTGGAGCTCCAAAGTTTCTTCGCCATTTAATGGATCCTAGCTCCAAAAAGATACCAGTGATGGAATTTGATATCTCCAAGGTAAAATGGCTGAACACTTTTTTTAGTTGATGTCTTGATGTCAGGTGTATAACCTCTTGATTTATATGTCTCATTGCAGGTATTAGAGGGACTCGAACTTACTATGGATCAGTTCATAGACTTGTGCATTCTCTGTGGATGTGATTACTGTGATAGCATCCGAGGTACCATGCTTGTCAGTTAGATCTCTGTTTAAAAATCATTTGACTCATTATATAGATTGCAGTATCTTAGAGCTCGTATATCTTCTGCCTCCATTTTTTCTGAGATAAGTATATAAGTTCCTATTCCTAATGCATATGTGCTTTGATTGTTGTAACAGAGATGTACATGTGCTTCTAGCCTCTAAATGATAGCGTGTAGATTTGGATCTTAGGCTACAGTCTGTCAACTATATAGTAGCTTCCTTGTCTTCTATTCTCATCTTTGCTCCCTGGGTTAAGGTGGTAAAAAACCAAGTGCTGTTAAAACTCCAGCCTTCATGTGGAGATTGAGATACCTGAGAAAAGCCTGTGTTGCCCCCCCCCCCCCCCCAAACAACAAACAATCATTTTCAAGTCTAGGCCCCTATGCTTTTCTTCTGTACGATCTGTTCCCAGTTATGCTACAGTAAGTGCCATTTTCGTGGTTGGCACCCGGATCCTGACTTCTTATAATCAATCTTACATTAGCATCTAAGAGCCGTTTAAATTCCATGTGCTTATGCTACAAGCTTTACTTATGCTGCAACTGATATGGTTTGAGTGATTTGAGCAACATTTCTTGGTATCTAATCATCAATCTATGCAATAGGCATAGGGCCCCAGACGGCTTTGAAGCTTGTACGCCAACATGGGTCAATGGAGAGCATATTAGAGAATATTAACAAAGAGAGGTATTTCATTTGATGTTTTATGGAACCGAGTTCACCGAGTATGTATGCATGCATTCGTTAGGTGTTAACTAGCTCTTCTTTGCCAACAGTCTTCAGTTATCCTGAATCCTGATAAAATGAAAAACTTTTTCCAGAAGCTAATTGATTTCTCTTGTCACTCAAGGCAGAAAGAGCGAGGACATGTTAAAATTTAGAAATTCATTCTAAAGGAGCTTGTCGTATTTGTAACTGGTAAAGTTGCTGCCATGTGACCAGGAGGTCACGGGTTCAAGCCTTGGAAACAGCCTCTGGCAGAAATGCAAGGTAAGGCTGCGTACAACAGACCCTTGTGGTCGGGCCCTTCCCCGGACCCTGCGCATAGCGGGAGCTTAAGTGCACCGGGCTGCCCTTTTTTACTGCATTTACTTCTGGAGACTTTATGGGTTAGCACTATTTATAGACTGTACACTTCCTCTAGACAATTAACAATGTTCTTAAACATTTTGGCATACTTCCTCAGCAAAGATTTTTAAATTTTAAGTTCATAAGGGACCTATATTGTTTGATAAATAATTAAAGAAAGGTCAGTTTGGTTAAGCTCCGGATACTTGTGGAGTCCTGAGAAGAGCGATCATGTTGGATCTATTGTACACAGCCTAGACATGGTTGCCCCTTTTTAATAGTTTATCTCAAAATATATTTTCTCTTGTGAAGTTAAAATTTCAGAAGCCTCTAGAGCTTTGGTCTAGTAATAAAAGTGAACTTAGGATGTGTGGGTTAGGCATACGCCATGGGGTTGCCGCAAACAAAAGCCTAGTTTTTAAGTGAAGAATGGTAGTGGGACGGTCCCGTTATCTACTGAGTTTTGAACCATATGGCTGTAGCCCTCAAGGATTTCTTTTGTTATTAAAAAAAAGTTAATTTTCAAAAAGATTCAAGAGAAAAGTATGCCAAGTAATTGACATACTTGAGAGCTCTCCCTCCTCTCCATCTCCCGTCTCCCTCTCACCTTTTCTTTGGGTTGTGGTTGGGGATTGGGTGGACTTGACTGTAACATTGTTGGTACATATGTGGGCAGTTGAATAAATCATGATTACATCATTTGTTGCTTAAAGTTAATTCATTGTTGATCCTATTGTAGATATCAAATACCTGAAGATTGGCCTTATGAAGAGGCTAGGCGGCTCTTCAAGGAACCATTAGTTGTTACAGATGATGAGCAAACTGAACTAAAATGGGCTGCTCCTGATGAAGAAGTGATTGTCTTACCTGAGAAAATTTTGAATTTTTGGTTGGTTGTTAATGAGTTTCAACAGAATTTTCATTTTTATATTTTTGTTCTTATTAGGGGTTGGTTAACTTTCTGGTTAAGGAAAATGGATTCAACATTGATAGAGTTACGAAGGTATGATACCTTTTGCCACTATTTGACAGAGAGATTTCTTCTAGCTTCTTTTGAAGGATACAATTAACTACTTTGCATCTTGCTTTGTTCAGGCAATTGAAAAGATCAAGACAGCCAAGAACAAATCTTCTCAGGGACGGTATGAATTGCTTAGAATTAATCTGTTGATTGTTAATAATGTCGGAAAAAAAATCATTCCCTTAACTTTGTAAAAAGTGGTTGATTGGCCCTTGAATATTATTTCACCTTGTAAAAGCATTTAATTTATGTACGGTGTTCTAGTGTATTTGTAATTCTTGCGGTATATTCTCACCATGATCTTTTGCATTGTGAATGTGTTGTCTCGTTTTTGAACAGGTTAGAATCATTCTTTAAACCAGTTAGCACATCTGCTCCAGTTAAAAGAAAGGTATCATTCATGAACACCACCCCCCCCCCCCCCCCGTCGCAAAAAAAAATGGAACAAGGCGGAGGGTCCTGAAAACAAAAGAAACATTCAACTGAAAAATCTTTATTTAATGATTGTCAACGCGTTGCTTACTCTTTTTTGGCAATAGAAAAATTGGATAAAGTCATCATTTATGTTGTAATGAGTAGGTCAATTCACTTGATTAAAAACTGCAAATTATGTGTGGTAAGAAGTAAGAGCAACACTTGGTTATGTTGTTTCTTCTTTCTTTTCAATCATATCTTATGTTGATTGTTCTTGGAAGTCATCTATATCTCTTGGGATTGAATATCAATATAGGTCATCTTTCATTTGTAGTGCTTTTCTAAAATCCAAAAGTTACTTTCTTTTTGAATACAAATTTCAGGCATAGTCTTGTCCTACAAAAGCATGCCCATACTAGATATTAAATTTGTCAATGTTTGTTCCATATTCTAATTGGTCGCTACCATAACTTTTTGCACGTTGGCTCACAGGGAATTCAAAAAGCATGCCCATGCTAGATATAGAATTTGTTAATATTTGTTCCAAAATTATGATTGGTTGCCCTCATAACTTTTGGTACATTGGCTCACAGGGGACTAAATGTGTTCTTGTATCTCCGATTCCTGTTACCAAGTTTAAGACACTCTCTTTACGGTCCAGACCCGGTGTCCTTGGAAGACTAATCTTCCAATCTTTAGAATTGGGGTCAAATTACTCCGTGCCGTTATCCAGACACGTCTGCTTCAGCACATGATGCTGTAAACCCCTTGTGAACCTTGATCTCTAAGTTCTTGCCTTTCATAGTTCAAAATGCTCTAATTTAGGTAATACTTTTGCTAAGATTGCTGTGCTGAATAGTGAATAATGAACCTGTGGAAAAGAGATTGATTGGAGAAGGTTTGGAATAAATTATTAATTCATGAAGATAAAAGTGGTGCAGCTAAAAAGCATCCTCCTAAAAATTGTTTCCTATGAACTACTTTTTGAACACACAAACATCAATTGGAAAGTAATGACTACATAAGTTGAGTTGGGGAGTAGGGTAATGATGTTGAGCACTGATACTTCAAAATTTCTTCCATCTTTGTGCTGTAAGTTGTTTAGTCAAGGTATAATACATAAACATGCGCTTTAACTTAGCCTCAACTGGCATCTATGCTCTTCAACTTTGAGTGTGTACAAGTAGACAGTTAAACGTGTATAAAGTTGAACAAGTAGATAAACACGTCCTACATGGCATAATACAAATCCGTTCGAGTGTATCTCACGCGAATCGCCATGTAGGACACGTGTGTTTGCTTGTTCAACTTTATGCAAGTTTAAGTGTCTGCTGTGCACAATCAAAGTTGGAGGACATAGTTGTCAGTTGAAGCCAAGTTAAAGGGCACATTTATGTATCATGCCTTTAGTCAACATTTACTTTTTTCGTTTCAAAGGAACAATTATTATATTTCAAGCTAAGTACTCTTGGTATTATTTTTTTATTTGTGACGTTGGCCTTTTGTGTAGTAAATTTTTGTGAAGAATGAAAATCTAGAGGAATTTTGCTCCTAAATGATGTATCTTTGGCTAAAGATTGGATCGCGTTAAAATATGATGCCTTATTTGGTCACAGGAAACAGCTCACACCACTGAGAAAGGAGCTGCTAGCAAGAAATCAAAGGCTGGTGGTGGTAAGAAGAAAAAGTAGTTAGTGTCAAGTTAAAGCTTGCAGTGAAGTGATGGTTTCGTACCTTGGTCAGGTTAGATTCTTTGATCTATTTTATTTTACAGGTTAGATTCTTTGATCTATTTTATTTGATCATTATCTACGTTGACTTTGTCTGCAATACAGATTCTGATGCCAATTTATAATTTTTCCTCAAAACCATTGTCCACTTATCCGGCCTTTATTGGAGTATGAGATGTCAACTGAATTGAAGTGGCTAATGTGTTAACTTTGGATTTTTTTCTGGACTTTGAAAGTAGTTCTAGAAATCCTTTTGGTTTCTGCACAGTAATTTGGTGTACTTTCAATGCACCATGATGACGTGCCGTTCTCAAGATCTAGCTTAAACCAGACAGACAGGAATTGAAGTTTGTGTTTGAAGAAAGGAACACGGGTTCCTAGTTGGAATTTACGGAAAAGATAAAAGAAATGGTTGTTTTTCTTTTCCCATATTTGCAAGTGAAGAAAAGAAGACAAATTGGATCATCTATATAAGTACTTCCGGACTTCAGTTAACTGTGTGTATCAGAGGTTGATGTGTGTTTCACTAATTATTAACCTGATTTGACTTGATGTTGGCTTAACCTTCATTTCTTTCGTTTTTGGTCTCTTTAAGGATACACTAACGCATTGTGGTTTCTTTCATCTGCTTGGAAGAACAGTCAGAGTGTCCAGTCACATTGCTGCTTGCGGAGTCCTTGGTAGCTGTTGCCTCAATTTTGTTTGTTCTTCTGGGAGAAAATACACCGATTTGTCAGGCTTCCTTTCAAACTTCTCTTCCTTTCAAACTTCTCTTTTCTTTTGTT
This sequence comes from Solanum dulcamara, assembly GCF_947179165.1. Classification (NCBI taxonomy): domain Eukaryota; kingdom Viridiplantae; phylum Streptophyta; class Magnoliopsida; order Solanales; family Solanaceae; genus Solanum; species Solanum dulcamara. Next base: position 8,705,948 of record NC_077240.1, on the reverse strand, counting down.
CTGTATCTCTCCACCCCGCCCTCTTTTCCAATCAATGAATGTATAAATCTGGATTATCCTGGGTTCCCATCCTCTGTGAATTGGCATTTCTGTCAGTTGCATGTACAATTTATTGCATAAAACAATCCTAATCTAGCAATTGGCACAATTGATGCAATGATTTAGTTCTCTAGAGTCCTAGGCATTGTCTTGTTGCTTGCAGAATTTGTTAGCCACCGAACCGATAACCATTAGAGAAAGATGTGTTTGAGTCGATAAATAAGATCCCAGATTTGAAAAGACTGCATTGGGAGCTACTATCACATCGCTGTATTGAAATAGCAACTTAAGATATGGAGATTGAGATTAGTGTAACCGAGGATGGACCACCTTTTATTAGTCTTTGCTAATGATTACGGTATTTCCTGAGTTCTGGAATAATCAAATCACATTATATTTATTGTACTCCGCTTTACATTTTTTAAGGCTGGTTTACTCAAATCTCATTTTCTTATGTTCTCATTTAAACTGTCATTTTATGTTAGACTTGGGTCCAATATATTCATATATTGCTCAATATAATGGGCAACATTAGACTATCGTCTAATATTTATAATAACTTAACAAAATTTAAGACATTGGTTTAATATTCTTTCGCAGTATTTTCAGTTTACTCAAAGGTCCTTAAGTTGCAAAAGAAATTAAAAGCACATTTACTATATAATTAATCCAAAAAGGGATAAACCAGCGAAAATTTCAAGAATGAAAATACGTTAGGAGATTGAGCTGTGGAATAGAACAGTGTAATTCATTAATTACTCCTTTTTAAATTATAATATATTCCTCCTGTTTTAAAGGTCAATATAGAATCTAAACTACTATGATATTTTTCATGAGGGGAAATATGTATATCAGTATATGTATGCTATTCTTGTTTTTCATTTAACCAAAGAAACTCCAGAATAATTTTTCACCGTTTATTGTTCTTGAGTCTTGACAAATGAGACATCAAATAAATAGGATGGCAAAATTAACTAGGTTACTTCTGAGTTCTGATCGGGCGAATTTAAGAAAAAGTTTTCCGGCAGCAAACACGGATCTAAGAATTGATTGATGTTCATGAGATTAAATGTCCCGAGTTCAAACAACTATAATTCTTTGTTTAATTTTTGTGATTAATTAACTATGTTGTTTTATTATACCATTCTGATTTGACTTGGACGTGGTCCAGTTGGAGGCTTCAATTATCTTTGCATAACGACTCAGTGTTATCTCTATGGAAAGTGCAAGTTGTTTTAATAAATTAGGCATTAGCTTATATATATTCACTAACACTATAAACAATCTTTATTGTCATAGTATTTTAATATGTTATAACAAATTACTTGCCTTTTTTTTTTCCTTCAAGTTATTTAATTTCACTAATTATTAGCAATTATTTTTTTAGTATAGGATGACTATTTTTTTTATACCATCCACATATATAACAATATATTCAGAATAATCCACAAATGAAGTTCGAAGAAGATGGTGTGTATGTAAACCATGTCGCTACCATGTGAAAGACAGAGATATTATTTTTGAAAGACACTTGATGCAATTTAATTTTAGGGTAAGAAACACTATCATCTTCATGTTGGAAAACTATATGCATAGCGGAAACATATCAGAATCATACTGCTTACATGAATAATAGATAACACGTATGCTTATGCTAGAACACATATAAGCATGCTAGAACACATAAACTTTCTGAAATTTAATTCGATAAATACCTATGCGGTCTTCAATTGTGATCCCAAGTTCACAGCCGACGAACTCTCTCAATATTAGGGTGGGCAAGTATCCCATAGAAAACCCTATCTCTATTCTTTTTTTTTTAGGTTAGGAGAACCCTTATTTATAGGGACCTTTTCCCAGTTCAAAAAGGAGAAAAAAATAGAATTCTGAGTCCTAGTTAAATATGGACAATGTAATGACCACATAATTAATTACTGAGGCTCCGCATTATTGAAATAATTCAAAATAAATAATTTGAATTATTCTTACCATGATAGATTACAAATCATTCCACTAGAAATTAGTAATTGCACTCTTCCATTTATATTTCGAAATTCTCCATTAAACACTTATGTAATTCCCCATGTTAAGATTACGGATAATAATCAATAAATTAAATTACTAACGAATTTAACTTAAAGATTAATTTTCTTTAGAGCACTGCTTAACTTATTTCATGTGTTGGATTCATAAATTCACTTGCAAGGTTTGACACGATAAAAACTTATAAGCTTCTCAAAAAGGCATATCATCAGTCTCTATATCGAGAGATGAATTCATCAACTAACTTATTATTTCACCAATATATATTATGTAAAGAGGAGCGACATAGATGCCCCAGTGAGGAGGTGTGAGGGGTTGGCCATAGATGGTTTCAGAAGAGGTAGGGGTAGGCCGAAGAAATATTGGGAAGAGGTAATTAGACAGGACATGGCGCAATTACAGCTTACCGAGGATATGATCTTAAATATGAGGGTGTGGATGACCCACATTAGGGTAGAAAGCTAGTACATGGTCTCATTATTCTTTTCTATTAGTAAGCGCATTAGCACACTATAATTTCCTTTGTGGAGGACTCAGATTAGGATAAAAGGCTAGGCGACTTATCCTTACACCATAGTAGTTGTAGTTCTGCTCATTGTTTATTGCTATTTGATTTCTGCATTATATTGTTGTTTATAGGTGTGAGACCGTTGTACTTTGATTATCTTATTTATTTATAGTAGATAATGCCTCTTTCTTATGTACTATTCTACCATGACTTTCTCACTTTTGTTATTCCTTGTTTTCATCTTGTTTTCGATATGCTTGTCCCTATCTGACCTTTTATCTTGTTTTCCTCTCTTGAGCCGAGGGTCTTTCAAAAACAACCGCCCTACCTTTCAAGGTGGGGGTTAGGTCTGCGTACACTCTACGCTTCCTAGACCCTACATGGTGGAATTATACTGGGTTTGTTGTTGTTGTTGTTATTGTATATTATTATCATCCAATCTACCAAGCATATTAACCCATATCAGAATCTCACATTTTAATAAATCAAAACGATAATTAATATATATAGATCATAATAGTTATATCAAGATTACGAATATAAGTACATTTAACAATTTAGAGAATATGATTTTGTTAGTCAGTCTAAAACAACTATCTCTATTCGGTCCCATTCAATACATACAATATGCACTAGCACAAGAAGTTGGAACTACACCACTCCCATAATCAAGATAAATTATATATAATCTTGTGCTACGATCATACCGATGACTTGTCCAATTTCCATCTTAGATTGTGAATATACTTTATACTTATAAGAACCGATGATTTAATCCTTTGTGTATAAGCTAAAACACTATACACTAAATCATCTACTATATAAGTAAATGGACACATAAACGAATATATGATCTATTAAAGCTTTTATTAAAATCGAATAAATAATTGTTCTATAATAAATACTATATCCAAACTCATAACTAATAATATATATTCTATGGTTAATAGTATATACCCCAAACACTTCAAACATTCAGTACAACAAATATTCTATAGCTACTTGTTTTATAATATCCTTCATTCTTCTCGCTTAATAACTGATCATTTCAAATTATCTGGCCTGTTAACTTCCCTAATTAAGGAAGGGGAAGAACGAAATATTATATCAGTAATAATTAACCAACATAATTCTTAATTTTTCTTTTTAAGTTTTCATTCCCTTCATTTCGAGGTCACCAACTAGACCTTAATTATTCCTATGAGCTCCGGCCTAAACCTTTTCACACTCGTTAATTATGTATAGTACCATTTCAATTTTGTGAAAGTCAACTTGTGGTTCAAGCTTGTTAGAACGTGTCAAATTGGGATATAATGGAGACTATTTTATTTCTTCTTTTATTTATTCATTTTAGTAAAGGAGCTGACTTCCAGAAATTGATACTAGTTCAATGAGGATATATAAAACTTGATAACAATTCGAATAGATTATATTAACAATTACCAAATGGCATGTTTGGTGCTCTTACACAAATTATCTCACGTTAACTAAAATTCCAAGTACATCACTTTGATTTGGCCGTTTTGGAATTTTCACCCTATAAATAAACTGCCTAATTTCTCTTTTCATTACCCATACAAATTTATAGGTCAACATTAAATCTTCTCTGTTTGTGTCCTGTTTCCCCTTTTTACTTGCTTCATCCAATTTCAAATGGCTGCCTTTATAAAGATGTTCCCTTTAATTGTAGTACTTATGGCATTATTAGCCATCAACTCAGATAAAGCTTGTGCTGGAGATCCAGATATGCTTCAGGATATTTGTGTTGCTGATCTCACCTCAAGTAAGTTAAGACGCGGCTCCAATAATATTGGACAATTCGATATCATGATATATATAAATTTATTTGTACGTAATTAATTTAACTTATAAGTGATCTGATTGTGTAACAGCCATAAAGGTGAATGGATTTTCATGCAAGAATGCATTTTCCGCGGCTGATTTCTCGTCAATGGTCATTTCAAAGCCAGGAGCCACAAACAATACATTTGGTTCCCTTGTCACTGGAGCTAACGTTCTGAATATCCCTGGCCTTAACACCCTTGGTGTGTCCCTAGCTCGAATCGACTATGCTCCTGGTGGTATTAACCCACCCCACCTCCATCCACGAGCCACCGAGATGATTTACGTTTTACAAGGCCAATTGGATGTTGGTTTCATTACTACAGCCAATGTATTGGTCGCTAAGCGAATTGTACAAGGAGAAGTCTTTGCTTTTCCTAGAGGACTTGTTCATTTCCAAAAGAACAATGGCCACATGCCAGCAGCTGTTATTGCTGGCTTCAATAGTCAGTTAGCTGGTACGCAATCTATTGCGACAACGTTGTTTGCAGCATCACCTAGTGTTCCTGATGATGTCTTGGCTCAAGCATTCCAAATTGGTACTATGCAAGTTCGGCAAATTAAGTCAAAATTTGCACCCAGGAATTGAGTAAAAGTTTAATTGATATTGTTCTTTAATTGATATTGTTCTGTTAACAAGTGTGTGATGTTTCAACTTTTGTAACGTACAATAAGAGAGAATTGTCTTTAGTTTGAGAATTGTCTTTAGTTTTCTCATCATGTAACAATAAATGTGTTTGTTATTATAATAGTATATGTGCGAAATTGAATGTTAATCGCATGTGGTTATCTCCAGAATGTTTTTTTTTCCTTCTCCAGAATATTTATTATTATGAAGTTAATGCATGACTGCTCTCAGTTCTTGAGCATGTTAGGGGATTAGACGGCAGTTGAAAGAACTAAGTACAACAAATAAGGAAGAGAAACGATTCTTTTGACTATGTGTGCCAAAGTCAATCACGTCATCATAAAAAATTAGCCAGTCAATAATAGTGGCAGAGTCAGGTTCATCCGAACCTTCTTCGACAAAAAACTATCCTATTTATATATGGTTAAAATAATTTTTTATGTATAATTATAGATGTCGAACCACCTTAGTTTGTGTGTCTACTTCTTCAGATTTTAAATCCCTTTATTAAAAATCCTGATTTCGCCACTGGTAACAACAACATACCAAGTGGTCCTACAAGTGGGGCCGGAGAGCTAGCCAATTGTCAACAAATTAAAACATTATATTCCTGGTACCAATTTATGTTTGGAAAATTAAAATTTAAAAATTTGAATCTCATGTGCTACTTAAATTGAGAAATACTTTTCTCATGAATACAGAAATATCTTGTTGGAATTTTCTGTTAGCATCTTTCGTCGCTAGTTGATGCGATCAAATCAAACTTCCTAACATCTCGACTAGTTGCATCTGGCAAGAACTGATCTATATGGGGACTTAATTCCAGTTGCATCTGTCAAGATCTGATCTATATCAAGCGTTTACACCGTATCATACTAATTTATTAAGGTTAGATGATAATTTTTAGTAAGAATGTGTATTAATTAATTATGATTTAGCGATTTTTAAAACACGTATGATATATTTATTGGATTGACGTCAACTCTCGATGGGGGTAAATACTTAATTACCGCTGCATCTTGATTTTCCTTATGAAGACTTCTCACGGTGTTGTTCACTGACAACAAAGGATATTCAAAATGAGGAAGTCCTGACACCAAATGTCATCTTCAACAGAGTTTAACCATAGTTTTGAATAGTAAACCCTTTCAGTTTCTTCATATACTATAGTCTATACAATACTTGATGATAACAGGAAAATGACATAAAAGAGATATTTTTATTTACGCTTTACACTACGCTACGAAACGTAGAAGTAAAAGTCTTCCAATTAATCCGTAACTTTGAAATCCTACCTGCATCAACAATCAACATTATATTGACGTACACTATTTCCAGTTTTCAAACTTCTTTATTTATTACGAAAATAACAAGTGGGTTTAGACTTCTATTCAATAGTAATTGTTCCTATTTTACTACCCTCGAACAATCAATAAATAATAACGTTAGCATAATTAATTTCATTATTACTAATACACCATATTCAAAACTATTCTTATACACCCTACCAAACGATTCCTTAATATTTTAAGGATCGTTTAGTTATTGGTCAGGGAAGAGTTATTCATGTATTTAAACTACCGTAACTTTATACAATGTTTGGTTACAAAAATGGGGAAAATAATTTCCACATAAAAATACCAGTATAGTTTTATAAAGTTTGATTGGTTTTTTCTTCTTTATTCTTTTTCACGTAAACCATAACATTGCCAGCACAATGTCTGGTTCATCTTTTTCTTTTTCACATAATTGATATATGTATAAAGAACGAGAGAATATATACATTATTTTACATATGGAGAAGGGTCTAAAATGCCTCTTAACTATTCAAATTGATACAAAATTACCCTTCATACACCTTTTGGCCCCCAAATACCCCTGACGTCAATCTTTTGGTTCAAAAATACTCTCGATATTAACCCTTTGGCTCATATTTGTCCTTATTTTTAACAACTCTCCTAAAGTAAAATCATTAAATATTTATTTATTATGTTGCCTAATCTGACTGAATAGCTAATTTTGCATAACTAATACCTTTATAACAAATTTCTGCATCCATGTATTACCTCTACTTTCATAACTCTAACCATCAACCAAATTAAATGATCCAGTGCTTTGATACAAGATTAATCATTTAACTCTTCGGTGTTAACTTATTATTTCATTGTACATAATTTCCTATGAACTTTAATCAATCAAGGTCAGACGTCAAGCTAAAAATGGACAAAATAACCATCAAAATCAAGTTAGGAAGTATTTGTTTTCACTTCGAGTGGTTGAACAATTCTCTTCGACGAGCTAATACGAAAGTGAAGCAATAACTAATTAAGTTCAAGAATGTATGGATTAATTTGACGTGTATTATTTATGTATCCATCTGTACTTTTATTTGTAAAAATAAACTTTTATATTTGAGTATACTGTTATTTAATTAACCTGAATTTTATATCTCAAATTGGTATGTCATCCATGACATTTGCGATGCCGCGTCGAGTTGAATTCCTATTTATTGGATTATAAGCTATGCAAAATCTATCTAAACTATTTGCTTTCCTTTAAGGCAGGATCCATCGAGTTAGTTTCTATGGAGAGTTAATATCTCAAATAATTAGTCAATTACAATTATTTTTATAAAAATCATTAAAATATAATTTGTGTCACTTGAAAATCATTCAACATAGTATCAATTATTCTTTGAAAATCACTAAATTAGTTTTGTATGACATTATTGAAATTGTCCAACTTATGAATTGTTCTAAAAGTTGCTAAAGTAATTTTTATCATTTTAAATTCATTAAACTTATGACTGGTTACTCAAAAGATGTTTAAAAATTATATTCTCTCCGTTCACTTTTATTTGTCTATTTTAAATTTTTTGTGCTTCTTATAAATATTTTACCACAATATTCATATTCATTGATGTATAATCTTAGGTCTATAAAAATAATTTTAGAAATAAGTAATGAATGTTAATGATAAAATAAAAATAAAATTATCTTTTTTGATATGTTAAAAATGAAAATAATGTATAAATTAGCGAGGACACGTCAACGGCGCAAAGTCAAAGTCCACATAAGCCCAAACTTCGGACTCTTATAGGGCCTCTTTCCTAATGTCTTCGCTTTGGGTCGAAGAGAATAAAACAGCATTTACACCCCGCACGCTTTCCTCACGTGACTTCAAAGACTACCAACATTTCCCTTTATAAATAAAGCCCATCTAATTTTGTATCTCACTAGTCCCATTGCAGCACTTCTCTTATACCACATTCCTCTATTTCTGTGCCTCTCTTTTTGCATAAATCAAACGAACAAAATAAATTATTTTTTTTCTTAATTCCAGCATGTCTGTGTTTGGAAAATTGGTTGTAATTATGACTATGGTTATGTTAGCCATTAGCTTAGACAAAGCTTCTGCTGGAGATCCAGACATGCTTCAAGATGTTTGTGTTGCTGATCTTAAGAGCAGTAAGTTCCATTTTACCATTTGATTAATTTTTTTAAAAAAATTGAGCAAGAGAAAGGTAAATTCTTGATCTGTTTGTGATTTAAGTTGGGGTTTTTTGGTCTCTATCATTCTTGTCTCTCTGTCTTTCTCACATTCTTGTTTTGTGGTTTTCTTTGCCTTAATTAATTTCTCGTTTGTAGCGGATGTTGACTTTTCTATCTGTCCAAATTGCTTCTTTCTTCTTGCTTACTTGTTGTAGGATATGTTATGAGTGAATTAAGATCCAACTGTATATTAGCTGGCAAAATAAGTAGATAACTGATAGTATTTATTTAAAATAGAGGAGTCTTGAATCAAAATACAACTATTACGGAGGAGATGATCTCCTATTATCCTTTATGAATCAAATTAAATAAAAGAAAATGATATTTTCAGATTAATGTGTGAAAAAAGAAAAATGTCTTGTTGGAAAAAATAATAACATATCTAATATAAGGAGAAAACACATTAAATTAAAATAACTTTATAAAGCAGCACAAAACAAAATCTCCCCCATTAATTGGCTGTAGAAGTCTAGGATAGATACTATTACTAATTAGCAACTGGTGACAACACCAAATATATCCCTCCTGTTTGTTTTTTTTAATTTGCCGTGATTGGGAGTTTAATATTCGATCACCCTTAAGGATATTCTATCTCTTCCTTAAATGAGTAACAAATAACTATAGAGTAATAACAACAATGAAATTAAGAAAAATAATTAACATCTTGATTTTCTAAAGTAAAAAGTATTATGGCCCTCCATTTTGGGCTAAAGGGGCCAGCAAATTATTCATCTTTGTCTCAGTTCAGAAAAAGAGGTAGCCTTTTTCAGGGGGTTTAATGTCTAGTTGGACTTTTTTTTTAAAAAAAAATACACTAATCATTATCTTTTCGATTAAAGTAACACAAGCTGATCATCCAATTTCTGTTTTATGTTACATGAAACAGGTTTAACCGTAAATGGTTATTTTTGCAAGAAGAACTTTTCAGAAATAGACTTTTCATCAATGGCCATAGCTAAGGCAGGAGCAACCAACAACACATTTGGTTCTGTAGTCACAGGTGCAAATGTCATGAAAGTCCCTGGCCTTAACACACTTGGTGTGTCGATGGCTCGTATCGACTATGCCCCTGGTGGAATTAACCCACCTCACACACACCCTCGTGCCACTGAAATGATCTTTGTTTTAGAGGGTGAATTAGACGTTGGCTTTATTACAACATCTAATGTTTTGATTACAAAACATATTGTAAAAGGTGAAGTGTTTGCTTTCCCTAGAGGACTTGTACATTTCCAGCAGAACAATGGGGATGTTCCGGCAGCTGTCGTCGCGGGCTTCAACAGCCAGTTGCCGGGGACTCAATCGATTGCTACAACGTTGTTCGCTTCATCACCAACTGTTCCTGATCATGTCTTGACTAAAACATTCCAAGTTGGTACTAAGGAAATCCAGAAAATTAAGTCAAGGCTGGCACCTAAGAAATAGACTTTTCGTCAAATAATTGCTCTTCGTGACAATTGTTGTCTTTGGTGAGCTTGTTAATTGACAAAGATTTGTGTGTTCATATACGATGGGGAATGGATTTTATATCTTTTGTTTTTGTCATTTTTAAATTTATTTCCAATAATGTTGTAACAGCCTATTGTTTCTCTATTAGTCAAGAATAAATGTGATCGATCTGTTTCTGTATCTTTCATGTTTCTAAACTTCTATAACTCATATCTACAGTGTTAAAGACTTTTATATTATTCGATGACTTGAAAGACAACTATACATGATTTCATAATTAGTAAATGAATAATCTAGAAAAAAAAAAAGATAAACAAATTGTAGGAAGTTAAATTATACGGATAGAGTAACATCTTTTTGCATTATTAGTGTATAAGCTAATTAATCCTTTTGAAAAGCTCTTATGGTGTTCTAAACGAACATAATCCAGCGCAGATACTAAAACTATCTATATATGGTGCATCCTTAAACCTTGACAAAGAAAAATAGAAAGAACTTTCTTATTCTTTTAAGTGTGCTGAAGTGTCTACAATATGAGTTTTTATGGGTTTTTTATAATGTTACATAAAGGCATATAAAAAATAGTCATAAACATGACATTAAATATATTAGATCATGAAAAAGGTGAAAGATATGACATTAAGAATTTGAGATCACAAAGAAAATGGAAAAGAATAAGAAAAAAATAATATGGAGTTATATTTGTATGATGGACATCCACATAAATATAATTAACAAATTTCGTGCCATCGACATATATTTTCTTGAACAAAGATTCAACAAACTGACTGGTGCTATGAATAGAAAAGACAAAACATATAATGTAGTAAAACAATACAAAATCTTATTTGGAGAACAAGGAGATTCACTGAGGTAATAAGCATTTCTTTTAAACTCTCTCTAGCAAACTAAAGTTACCCTTTTTTTAATCCTCTATCAATATTTGTTAAATCTGCAGGGATCATTACCAACATTATTCTTGTTTGAGGGCCTCCTAGTCTCAGTGCCTCCTTTTTTAAAAGCAATAATAGGTTATAGATATTTTTTCAAAAAAAAAGTCTATTAAGTATTATTTGTAAAAACTATAGTTCTTTTATATAACAGAAAATAATTGTTAGAAGTTTACAAATCTAGAATTAGGAAAGATTAAATAAATTGATTATAATAAACTAATTCATAAGAACAAAAAATTAAACTTTAAAGCCTCCATTCGGATTTGAGGGTACTTGCCACCCAAGCAACCCCTTTTGTCCGTCAATATTAAACTATTTAAGAGTCCTGGGGGGAAATCCTTTTTCCTTCTTTCTTTCCATTTTACTTCCTCATAATATGGGAGTTTTATACAATATGATCAAAGGATAGAGCAAGAAAATGAAACAAAAACAGACGCCTTTATTTACGTTTTACACTACGCCATGTACGTACCGTAAAAGTAAATGTGTTCCCTGATCATAACGTTGTACTTGAAAATCATATTACCTCCATTAACATTGACACTATTTTAGTTTCAAACCACCGTTTCTTATTTGTGTCAGATGGGGAGGAAGCACCATAACTAAAATTTGATATGATAATAAATAATGAAAATAAATTGGACACGAGAATTTTACGTGAAAACCCCTCAAATAGATAGAGGGAAAAAATCACGGGGTAGAAGGATTTTAAATAATATGTGAGCATAATGCTTTCAAATACAAGGAGAAAACAACAATAAATATTTATTTCTTGTAAAAGAAATAACTCACAGGACACTCAAGACTACAATATTTATTTTAGTATAACTCTCTTTGTGTTCTTACTCTTTTGGATTGTATTTTTGTGGGATGATCTAAATGAGGGCAAGCGGCCCTCTATTTATAAAAAATTGGAAACGCGTAAAATATGCATTTTTGTGTAAAATACGTGTTTTCTTGTCAAAAGTTGCTAAATGAGGCAACAATTTTTAAAACGTGTAAAATACGCATTTTCTTCTTGGACGGTGCATGTGCACCTCCCTTTTTTGACTTTTTTGCAATTTGTATATATATTTGTTAAAGAATCAAAATATTTTGTCAAAATCTGTAGACCTGTTATTGGTAGTCTTGGTGATTCTATTATATATATAAAATGGTAAATTATTATATCATCTAAAAAGAAGATAATCGTTATAAACGTTAATTTTACAAACAAAAAAAAAGGATTGTTATCAAGACAATTATTGTTGGTATAGGCAAATAATTGTTATAAAGAGATAAATATAACATAAAAAAATAATTTCGAATTCTTTTGATTGTTATAAAAAAATCTAATTGTATATGAGTATCATTATTAATGTGATTTTACCAACATGAGTTGTGTTGCAGTGATGGGACTACTTCACCTTTAACTAAAGGTCTCGAGTTCGAGTCCTAGGTATGGAGAAAATCCTGTTGGGAGCGTTACCCCCGAATGAACCATGCAGTGCATAATCTAAATTTTGTCAATGGAGTCACCTCCAAATGGGTCCGACAGTGAACGATTCGAATTTAATCGAGACTCCAATATGGACTCGGACACGAAAAAAAAAGTTATTAATATGATATTTATATCCCAAATAGATGTCATTCGTGACATTTGCGATGCCGAGTCGAGTTGAGATTGAGGTCAACCAACCATGTTGAATTCCTTAATTTTTGGATAAGCTATATTAGAAAAATCTTTGTATATTAAAGCGATTAATAATCATTAATGTGAATATGTAATCTATACTATTTGCTTTCCTTTAAAGGCAGGATCCATCGAAAATATACTATGTGAGTTAATTTCTCTAATAATAAGCCAATTACTATTTTATTTTATTTAAATAAAATATAATTCGTGTCACTTTAAAATCATTCAACTATAATTATTCTGTGAAAGCTACTTAATAATTTAGCAACCCATATCTTCACCCACCGTACGTAAATCCCAACCTGGTTTCCCTATTATTTTTAAAGTGCGATTGAAACTTATTTTATTTTTACATTGCCCACAGAATTTTTAAAGTGCGATTTAACTTATATATAATCATAGGCTTGAGAGGCGGTTTATTTGGTTTTTGAACAAATAAAGGAAAGAAAATTGAAGGTTGAACATAAGAATGACAATAGGATGGAAAAAAATCAGAGAATTAAGTTAATGATTATCATAGAACTTTTATTTTTTAATTAAGATAAGGTTTAACATATTAACCTCATCTAATTAAATAGATACACTAATTAAGGCCAAAATAATTTCTATGATAACTAAAATAAAATAAAATAATGTTATGTAACAAACACAAATTTATTCATTAATAGGGTGGTTAATTAGTGAGGGCGTCTCTTTCCTAATAGACAGCATGGTTCTTGCGTTTGCACCCGCACGCTTTGCTCACGTGACTTCAAAGATTACTCGTCATTCTCCTCTTATAAATAAAGCCCCTCCAATTTTCTCTCTCCATTGTCCCAAAGTACTACTAGTGTTCTCTTATACAAATTCCTCTATTGACCATAAAAAAAATTATTTTTTCTTAATTCCAGCATGTCTGCTTTTGGAAAATTGGTTGTAATTATGGCTATGATAGCCATTAGCTTAGACAAAGCTTCTGCTGGAGATCCAGACATGCTTCAAGATGTTTGTGTTGCTGATCTTACCAACAGTAAGTTCCATTTTACCAATTATTTAATTTGCTTTTTTTTACCCTTCTTCTTTTTTGGTTTCTTTGACACTGAGAAAGGTAGATTCTTGATTAATATTTGGGTTTCTCATTCTTGTTTTGTGATTTTCCTTGCCTTAATTTTCTATCTGTACAAATTGATGCTTATTCTTGCTTACTTGTTATACGGTTTATTATGAGTGTTGAATCAAGATCCAACTATATAACAAAAATTAAAGAAGAAAATTGACCATATCAATTACTAGCTTGTGCCATATATATAAGAATATGAGTCTTGAATCAAAATCCAAGTATTAGCTGTCTACAAATAGAGTTATTTATGCACCCATACTCCCACATTAACGGAAAGCCTCGCTCTGCTCAAAATTATCCAATTTCAATTAAAATTACCCATTTAATATGAATTCAACGCAACCCACCCAAATAAAAAGAATCAATTTCTCCATCTTCCTCATAAGTCACGAAGTTACTGGGTTTGACACAATTTGAAGCTAGTGAAATTGAAATTACAGTACAAGAATATACTGGATTTGGCGCGATTCTTTCAGCAGGGACATTTGTCTCTGCTTTTGTGGTTGGATTGATGGCGATTTATGCGACACCTTTTGTTGTTGGTCCTGTTCCGTTTGTGAGAGATGTGATGTATTATTTGATTGCTATGTTGTTTCTTTTTTACGTCTACTTAAGTGCTGAGACTTTTCTCTGACAAGCTATTGATTTTGTTGCGGTTTATCTTTTCTTTGTTGGATTTGTATTTTGAATGGACTTGGGGATAGGTGGTGGTAAAGAGAAAGGGGGTACATTTGGAGGTGGGGTGGGTTTGGTTAGAAGTGATGGATTGTTGAGTTAGATTCTAAAAAATGCAAAGTTATGGAAACTGTAGAAGGTGGAAAGTGCCATACTACAGGTTCCTTGTTTTTGGAAGTCGTCGCGGTCACCATTAGAGGGGTTTGTTTTTGCCTTCTCTGGACTTGGATACAGCTTTTACAGAAAGGGTATATTTTTTGGCTTATTTATTAGTTGGGTTGGGTGAAGGTTAGAATTTAATTGAGACTTTGTTTTAAGTGGATAATTTGGGTTGAAAATAGGAATTTGAGATGGATTTGGGGGAAACCGTTAGTTTGGAGGTTACGAATGATAAGTTTGTAGACTATAGAGGTATAAATAACTTTATTTTAAAATAAATAAAAGTTGACGAGTATTTTTAATTCTTTTTCCTAAAATTAATTATTTTTTCCAATTTTTTCATTGATAGTAATTATATTCTAAAAGACTATAAACATCTTCGTAGAATAAATATTTAATAAAGAGAAATTATATTTTAAAACATAATTGAATATAAATTATTGTTTTTTTTAAAAAAAAGTCTTTGTTATAAAATAAACTAACTTAGCAAATTAATTAAAAAGAGATATATAGTGAGAGAAAGAGAGATTGAGAGGAAATGAAAGTATTGTGTGTGTTCTCTGTCTCTTCTTACATTTCGTAAAATTTTGCCTATTATATAAGCTCAAGAAGAAGAGGACAATTTGACCAAGTTGTCAAATTGTCAAGTGGATGGGTCCCACTTGGAAAGAGACATTCAATAATATAATACTCCCCCTCTAAAAAAAATTTAGTAAAAGATCAAATATATATTGAATGTCTCTTTCCAAGTGGGACCCATCCACTTGACAATTTGACAACTTGGGCAAATTGTCCTCTTCTTCTTGAGCTTATATAATAGGCAAAATTTTACGAAATGTAAGAAGAGACAGAGAACACACACAATACTTTCATTTCATTTAGTGTCTCAACATAATATCCATTTCTGCGGATATCTTTAAAATTTAGCAAGTTTCTTGGGGATTTAGAAGAGAATAGTGTATCTTCTATAACAATTTTTGTCCCTTAGGCAGAAATATAGTAACTCTTTCAGAACCTTCAATCATTTTTGAATTACCAGAAATTGTAATAATATGTGCTTTTCTTCTAAGCAAGTTGGAAAAATATTTCTTGTCTTTAAGAATGGCATGAGTTGTTCCACTATCAATTACACAAATATCCTCATAATTGATCATTGATTCAAATAAAATTTGAGGCATATCCATATTTTTCTTCAAAAAGAAAATAAATAAATATTATAATTAATACATGGTTCATTACACAAATTTTACTTGAATTGGAAAATACAAATATAATATTTAGTACAGATAAATAAAAATAAAATTAAATATTATTAGACTTATCAATATTTATATTGTCTTCTAGAAATTTTATAAAATTTTATCTATTATATAGACACAAGAAAAAAAGAGCAATTTATCCAAGTTGTCAAATTGTTCGAGTGAGTCCACTTGAAAAGAAACATTCAATAATATAATAGGCTTCTAATTATTATTTTTTAGTGAACACGTAAATGAGTGAGTATTGATTAGCAGCGGGTGACATGGCCACCGAATATAATCAATTCCTCCCAACTTTAATTTTTCTTTTGTCGTTAAGAGCAATTTGGTACACCCACTTTTGAAAGCAATCATAAAGGATATATTTTATCTCTTCCTCAATTGATTATATTAATGACTATATCTTTTTAGAGTAGTTAGATTTGAATCGGAAAAAAAAACAATAATTGATGTCCTCCTTTATTTTTTAAAGTGATAAATATTTTGGATCAAATTCTTTTTACTAGAAGTAACGGGTAAAAAGGACAAAAAGACAATACTACTTAGCTAACCCTTCGTACTATATATGCAATTAAAAAATGTCTTGCACATTATGATCTAATCGTTATTTTTATATGATTAAAGTAACACAAGCTGATCATGCAATTTCTGTTTTATGTTACATGAAACAGGTTTAACCGTAAATGGTTATTTTTGCAAGAAGAACTTTTCAGAAATAGACTTTTCATCAATGGCCATAGCTAAGGCAGGAGCAACCAACAACACATTTGGTTCTGTAGTCACAGGTGCAAATGTCATGAAAGTCCCTGGCCTTAACACACTTGGTGTGTCGATGGCTCGTATCGACTATGCCCCTGGTGGAATTAACCCACCTCACACACACCCTCGTGCCACTGAAATGATCTTTGTTTTAGAGGGTGAATTAGACGTTGGCTTTATTACAACATCTAATGTTTTGATTACAAAACATATTGTAAAAGGTGAAGTGTTTGCTTTCCCTAGAGGACTTGTACATTTCCAGCAGAACAATGGGGATGTTCCGGCAGCTGTCATCGCGGGCTTCAACAGCCAGTTGCCGGGGACTCAATCGATTGCTACAACGTTGTTCGCTTCATCACCAACTGTTCCTGATCATGTCTTGACTAAAACATTCCAAGTTGGTACTAAGGAAGTCCAGAAAATTAAGTCAAGGCTGGCACCTAAAAAGTAAATGTTTCGTTAATTAATTGTTCTTTGTGACAATAATTTACTTTTGGTGAGGTTGTTAATTGACAAAGATTTGTGTGTTCATATACGATGGGGAATGGATTGGATTTTTTATTTTTCCTTTTCAAATTTATCTCCAATAATGTTGGTGAGGTGGTTGATTGACAAAGATTTGTGTGTTCATATGGACAAGTACCTAGATCTCATGAATTGTAAATCGATGTCAAATAATCGTACTAGTCAACATATTAATCTTAAAAGATGAGTTACGTAATGTGTATCTTTTAAAGGGGTTTTCGAAATAATAATGAACTACCTACTTGTCTACTTTTCTTTACGCAACTAAGTAATTAGTGCATTAAACTAAACTAAATAAATTGCCGGTTCTGTAGTCTCTTGTATCTAAAGCAATATAGATTTGAAAAATAAATTCAACAAAAGAGGGGGAAAGGGATGATTCTACTCTACCATCAGTCAAAAAATGGATAATGGGATGTCAGCAGTGGTGAAGAACAACTGTACCAATTATGAATTTTCTAGTATGTTATGATATGGATGATGATGACAGTGTAAAAAGCAGTAAAGGTTCTCATACCTTAAGCATGGTTAGGTAAATTAATAATTAGGATCTTTTGGTTATTTCTTTCAATGGGATAGGTTTGCTTAATAAGTAATTACTTAAGGACTTAAACAAACAGGGAAAAGAAAATCACCCAGGGGGTGAAAATAACACAAACTAATTAAATATCCCTCCGTTACAAAATAAGTGTGACTTTAAATCATTTCACTTAAATTAAGGAAATTAACAAATACTACAAGGTGTATAGTTTACTAAATTACCCTATTTATTTGATGTTTCTTGAGAACTGAACACTATGAAGAAAAAATAGTTCTTTAACATAATGATATAATTGAAAAGAATTACTATTTTTTATGTTAAATTTCTAAATCGACACATATTTTGAAATTCAGAGAAAAACACTTGTACCACCATAATGTCATATTGAGCAAACTCGCTTACCAAACAAATTGTGATAATTGACTAATGCGTAAAATCTTGTTTACGTCATATCGTGGACATAGAACGAAACATTTGTACTTTGAAAAAACATTTAAAAAGGATATGTACGTTGTAGTGAAATTTGGAAAGTTGAGACCGCAAAAAAGATCAAAATATAAAAGAGAGTTACGTGATTTTTTTTATAAAGATTTGGTTGACCTACCTCTATTATTATGTCTGTCTTTCTAGTGAGTGAACAAGGTTTGCTTTTTGAGTAATTAACGACTCAAACTGATTTTACGAATTAAACAAACCTGAAATTTCGACAGATTTAGGCTAAAAATATTTCCACCTAATTATTTTATTTAGAGAATCAAAAGTAATACAATTATCCATTTACGATAACTCTTTTGTATGACCATTCGTAATACTAAACTTGAAAGACAATGCAATATAGTAAAACATTTGCTCGCTGCGATGCAACAAATGCGCATGGTCTTTCTATTTTTTTAAGGAAAAAGTAACGTACCATTTCATAGGGAAAGATTCTACATAAGGCTGTTATATATCTTGTGGACCAACAGAGTGCTGAGTTCTTAATTAAAAAGCGTGCTTTAATAGTCTTATATATAATAGTACTCCGAACTCTGTTTGGTCCGTATTATTTGTTTTTTTAAGTAATATTTTTGTACTATTCTCTAAATGTCTCACTTATTTGACAGTAAAGCTGAATACTTCTTATTTTTTAAAAAACATGATAGAATAAATATGATCCTTAATTTTGATTTTAACTGGCAATTATAACTTCTAACTTTATTAGTGTATAAGTAAACACTTTAACTATCCAAGACTTGAACAAATAGACACATTCGTACAACATGGCATCTTACAAAGTAATTTTGTGTCCTACGTGACATCTTGAGTGTATTGTGTCACGTGTGTCTACTTATTCAATTTTATACAAGCTTAAGTGTTTACTTGTGCATATCTAAAATTGGAGGTCATAAATGTAAAATGAAATCAAGTTAAAGGACATATTTATGAATTATGTCTTTTTAAAAAGGTCAAATAAAACAAATTCAATTTGTCAGTATTTAGAACGGGTGGAAATACATAATTTTGTAATAAGAAGGTTTCATACTTCCCTTCGCTCATGTGGAGTACATAAAGAATCTTTGTAACGTTAAATTCACGGGACAAAACTTTGTAATATTTTAATGTTTTATCCATAACTCGGAGACGTCTAGTTGATGTTATATTATACTTCCATCTAACAATAAGAATAAAAGCAATAATAAGTAAAACCTAAAAACTGAAAATCAGAGTTTCTTTATCCAAATGACAAACTAGAATTGATCAAAGAGGTATACATAATACATGTTTTAGCTATGCAGACAAAAGAATGCCACATCGAGGTCTGCGACCAAAAAAATCGTCAACTAGTACAAGCTAATAAAGACTCCTAGAGCAAGAAAATTAAAGATTGGTAATCCAACCAGAACATGCATTAGAAGGATTTCAGTCTCTTTTCATAATAAACCCAGCACTGATGATGTGATTAATCAACTGATCTGTCTTCATTTTGTTTTGCCATCTGGGGCTGCAAACCGCAACACTGGTTGCTGTTTACCATCTGGGATGGCAAAAAGAACAATGGGTTTTTGTGGTCTTAAGAAGGGAACATCACATCTGAAGTAGCCCTTCCTCTCCAGCTGCAACACGTCTCCACGCTTCAAGTTTCTCATGTTAGAATCACCAAGTGCTGGAGTCTCCTTCTTCGTACAAGGATTAACAACATCAACAAAATTCTCATCTTCCTCGAGCTGCAAGAACAAAATTTAGCAATTCAGTACGTGAACTACCAAGTTCACGTGGACAGCAAATACAACTCGAAATCAGAACATTATGGAAGGCATTCTATAACTTCAAATGTACATTGTCAATGAGTAAGGCCCAATGGGTACTAGTTCGTTTCATTATGCTGTAATGGATTATAAATAGAGGTCATAGTACTCTCTGCTTTTATTACTTTTCGTTCTTTCTACCATCCCTAACATCTACTTCCCCAAAAAATTGTACAAAAGCATCTACTAATAAAGTTCATATCTCTAAATCAATCTTAGAATGGAGAAGGGCACTCTTTATCAATGTATGCAAAAAATATTGTTTCACCACTGCTTAAATTGAGAAGGGCACTCTTTACCAATGTATGCAAAAAAATCGTTTTGCCACTCTTAAATGCTTGACATACATCAACGGTAATAACATATTCAACGTTCATTAAGTTCTAATATTTTCATATAGAAAACCCAATCTCTACCATTGTTTAAATGTTTGACATACCTCAACAGTAATATTAACTAAGCATTCATAAGTTCTAATATTTCTCACATAAACAACCCAAATAATTCATAACCAATATTTCCCATAAGCTACATCCAAACCACATAAAATGCACTTATCTCTAGATAAATCTTATTACCTATTCAAAAGTTCTTACCATTATATGGGGAATCATATCATTTAAAAATTTCCTAAAGGGAAACGTCATAGATTGCACCCTAAAGTTGTCCAAAAAAGTCATTTACATAATCATACTTTACGGGTGACCTATTACCTCTCTATTCTTATTTTTAATGGACTAATACCACCCTAAAAGCTTACGTGGCAGAAAAAATCAATATATAAAAAGAAAATAGGCACACTTGAATCTTCAAAATAGTGTGGCAATATATCTGATGTATGTGTGTGTAATACACCTCCCAATATGCAACTAGTTTTATATTTTCACGGAGTGATTAATTCCACTGAAAATAAGAATAGGAGGGTAATAGGTCGCCCATAAAGTACGAGTGTGTAAATGACTTTTCTAGACAATCTGAAGGTGCAACTTATGTCTTTTCCCTATGCTTGAGAGAGCTAACCAACCAATATTGTATGTTGTATATCATAAGACACTCAAAAGTTCTAAGAATTCAACTATGAAGAGAAAATTCAGCTGACCATGTGGAGGAAAGAAAGACTAGAGTTAGTTTACTAAAAGAATAGGCTAGAATTGGTTATCAACAAAAATAAGGATAGGCTAGAATTTCATGCTTTGCAGTAAAAGTATGTGAACACTGAACAATAGTCTACACAGAGCTATACACTAATAGGATACTCATCATTCCCAAGTTCAAAGTCATTTACGAAAGAAAACTAAAATCATATGTATTTCCAATACATCTCAGAACTCTATCCAGATGTAGAAAGGCACACTTCGATTAATTTGTATCAATCTTATTATTTAAGACTTTTGAGCCAAGGGTCTATCCAAAACAGCCTCTATACCCAACAAAGGTCCCCCCGGGTAATGTCTGCATAGATCCTACCCTCCCTAAGGTATGACATTGTTGTTGCTGTTGTAATATTATTACTCAAGAAATAAAGGCCCCTTCTTACCCATCCAAAAATAAGAGAAAGTAATAGCTTCTTATTATTATTACATGGGAACAATATTATTTTGCAGTTTCCTAACTTCACATAACCATACAGTCACAAGTTCTAAGAATTTGATTACATTAGAACTCAAAATTTAATAGAGGGTGTGGAGGAGAAAAAGACTATAGATAAGCTTAATAAAAGGATAGGCTGGACTTTGAAACCCGCCTGAATATAAAACATATTGAAGTGAAAAGAGCCATACCTTTTTTTTGGTAATTAAATAGTCAAAATCAACCAAAGAGAGTTTAACAAGTTCATCACTCTCTGGAAGCCAAGTGAGCTTTAACTTTGTTGTTTTAACTGACCCTTCAAGATGCAGAATCCCAGACAGATGAGTCACATTACCCTCTTGGTCCTTCTGTATCTCTTTAACTATTGCATTGCCCCAGTCCATCAATGTTACTTCCTCATTAACAGAGATTGATACAGCATCATCATAGTCTATCCAGATTCTCCTGGTGTAAGTTGTTGCTTTTTCCCCAGCACCTGAATATTTTTTGTGCTTGGGTACAATACGTACAAAAGGATCATCTGGTCCATTACTCAAAGTCAATAAAACTCGTCTTTCTTCAATAACAGCAGTATACCTAGGACATACAGGATCAATGATCTTCTTATTAGTGGCCCATAGCTTGTCCCACTCCATTAGATTGAGATTCTTTGATGCTCCCTAAAAGTTTTGTGAAGAACGTTCTTTAGGCTTCAAAATACAATATCAAACATATAAAAGAATGCTTCCTAATTTAGAATGTCAGATTAATCTCAATGGACTTGCTCTACAATGCTTCAGACTACAAATGTAAGTCCAGTAAGCAATAAATGAAATGATGTTTCTCCCCCTTCACCCAAAAAAGGAGGGAGGGGTGTGTGTAGGGGGGGGGATGAAAAACAGAGGTAGTTTTGCTTAATTAGATTATGAAATTAGCAGTTGTTCCACAAGGATGCCTTTCCAGATGCACAATTATTATCTGAATGATGTTAATTGTATTCAGCTTACAATAAAGCAACACCCTTAGTATCTTACTTGTTCAAGGATGAACTGTATCAGCGCCTCAATCTTCAGCCCTCTGCGCACTATCCCTTGTACAGTTGGAAAACGAGGATCATCCCACCCTTCGACCAGTCCATTTTGCACAAACCACAGCAACTTGCGCTTGCTAAGAAGTGTATAGACCAAATTGAGTCGACTAAATTCATAAATATGAACTTTTCTGAAACCCATATCAGTTTGAATCCAATAATACTGATCATTCCTATCATGATACTCACTAGATCGAAGTGCATGTGTAATACCCTCAAAAGCATCTACAAATGGGCATGCAAAATCATAAGTAGGGTATACTTTATATTTAGCACCAATCCTGTGGTGAGGAGTCTGATTGCAACGGTAATATACTGGGTCTCTAACTGACTTGTTAGGATCCTGCATATCCAATTTCCCTCTAACACAACACATTATTCCCCTCTCTGAACCAGCAATCATTTCCTTCCATAATTTCAAATTCTCCTCTACACTATTGTTCCTACACCTTGATTCTATTCCATCCATTCTTTCTTTTTGCATTTGCTCCCTTGGGGTATCATCCACATAAGCTTTACCCTCACGAATCAACTTCTCTGCCATCTCCATTAATTGTGGAAAGTAATCAGATGTATATGTCACAGTCCTATACTTAATTCCTAGAGTTTCAATATCTTTCAGTAGATTATCCACAAATTCATTGCTTTCTTTATCAGGATTCGTGTCATCAAAACGAATAATAACTTCCCCTTTATATCTTTCAGCAAAATACTGGTTCAGTAATGCTGCTTTTGAGTGACCAATATGGAGATAACCACTGGGTTCTGGTGCAAACCTCAACCGCACTTTTCCAACTTCTGCCTCAGGAAGATCTACCTCAGACGTCGGTTTCCTACCTTCTTTTTCCTTTTCAGTGGGATCACCATTTACTTTGACCAGATTAGCATTTGAGCCTTGTTGCTCTTTTACTTTGGATGCAGTTGGCTTTCCAGAGCCTTTCTTTCCAACATATGTTGCTGTGACTTCATTTAGAACATCATATTCAGCTAATATTGAGTTGAACCACCTTGCCAGATTTTGGTACTTCTTAGATGATCGTAGGCTTTCCCATCTCTTCCCAGTACCTATGCACAAGGAAATTTTAAGCACCAATAAGTAAAATAGACAAGTGCACTCGTTTAATTATAAAATAAGCATATATTACATCAGATTTGGTCCAACTAGGGTCTATTTACAGGTAAAAGATAGATCTAGGTGTCGGCAAAAATGAAACCTTATGAATCAAAGAGAAAATGCAACCTTTTCAATCCATCCTCACTGATGAGACCACTGAAAAGGAATTCATTTGGTATTCACAGGGTCTCAATTTATGGTCTTGTCTTGTGGTGCCCCAAAAATGTAGCAAAAAACAAAGAGAACTTTTTTTTCCAAACACAAAACAAAAGTACATTTCAAAGCATTAAGGTTAAGAGTCCAAGTGTTGATCAGCGTAGCGCCTTTTTGGAAATTTCACCACTCTGTTTTTCAGGCATGTTACACTCTACTTAATTGCAAGAGGTTTTTTCCCTAATGTATTTAAAAACAAATCCACCTGCACTGAAAAAGCACCAAGCATGGTACCAGTTCCAAATGCTAACTGACATTTCCAGCTCAATGAGAATTAGAGCTCCAGCAACGTTTTAACAGCGAAAAGAAAAAAAGCAACAAGCCACCTGGGGCTTTAAGGGAGAAGCGAAAAATGACGTCCATACGTTACAAAGCATAAGAAACAGCTAGCATATTGGATTTTTGCCCTTGAAACATCGTTTTACAATCAAAATAGTTAATTTCAATATACAAAATAATGTCAGTAAAGATACCAATTGCTCAAATTAAAAGCAATTAAAATAACTTCAATAAGCTGGAAAATATCTTCGACCACAAAATTATTTTTAGTTTTCAATTAATCAGCAATAAGAGAAATTAATCAATAACTTCAATTTCATATTCAGTTGCTTTGAACTTCTTTAATAATTAAACTTAGTTTTTTTGAACTTAGTAACTTTGTATAATATCACAATAGTACATGGGTTGTACTGCAACCTTATATACAGATGTACTCCAAACACCACTGCTCTATGTCTATACTGTTAATAATTAAACTTAATTACAAGAGCCACACTTATATCCTAACAAAAAAGAAGAAGAAATGAAGAATAAATTATGACATCTCGCAGACAAGAAAATGGGAAACAGTAGCAAAAGAAGATTTGTTGCAAGCTAGAGAATGAACCAATTAGAACACAAAAGTGAACTAGGAGAGGAATCCTAGTATTAAATAGCTAAACACCCATATTTTATCCTCCTTTTTTCTCTTTATTTGTAAATAGAGACATATGAAAAGAAGCAATCACTTTGAGCCACAACCTCTTAGAAATTGCTTCACTTCACCAATGAGAAGTGAGTCAGCGACAACCCCTCACTCAGAATCCAAATATTTGTTTTCCAAAGAGATATTTGCCTTGGAAGAAAAGGATAGGCCCATAGGAGTGTCTGACAAAAAATCACTTGTCAAAAGAGAGTGCCTGATAAAAAATTGGCTATTCCTACGAAAAAGGACAGATTGCCCCATAGGTTAGTGTAACTAAGGGGAGACAGAAATATATCATGTGAGGAGGAACTAATGAAAAATAAAAAGGTCAAAGGCATTAGAGTCTCCTAAATTGTGCTACATTGAGCAATTTAGTGAACCTTTTCAATAACAGAACTTGCCTCAAATTTAAATTATCCCATTCAGTCCTTCCCAATAGAACTTGACAGAGAATCAAACATACATCTCAGATGTTTCTTGAACATGAATTGAACAAGAATGAAAAAGGCCATATATGAATACATTCAAATAAAGGGGAAATATTGAAACAAGCATTAATAAAGCTAATATCTAACTTCTTTTATAACCGGCTCCCCGAGGGCCAATGGCTGCATGGTTCGAAACTCAGTGGATAATGGAACCACCGCACTACCTTCTCTAAAGCTATTTCTGACTTTACTTCCCCTAGGCTAGGATACAATCAAAGATTTCGCCGGCTATCCTTTTCAAACGCACTACTAGCTACACATACTTTTTTCTGCCCAAACGATTACTCATTCTCTTTTCCATAAGCAATCAAAAACCACACTAAACCAGTGCTGATACTCATCTACAATTTTTTCTTCCGTAGATTTTATTTGGCTAGAAAAAGGCCAAAATCAAACCATGTAGATTCATCAATTTAAAGCTGTACACAGTTCCTTTTACTTTCAAAGGAACAGTGTTCATTTCAAACACCCATCGAGTTTGATAAACAGTCTGTGTTTAATTCACGCAGTACTCTGCCAGCCCGGAAAATCTAGCCCAACTCAAGAAGCTAATCTAATTGCAATTCCTAATAGCAACCTCACAAATAAAATGATGGTACTTCTTAAAAAACACTAAATAAGTTCAGCATAGAGGCACTAAATTTTTTAATTATTCGAATCAGCTACCTGCAAGGCCAGACCAAACTGCAATATCTGCAATTGAGAGGCTATGTCCAACAAGAAATGAATGCTGCAGAAGATATCCATCCACGTAGCCACATGCTTCTTCAAATTGAGAGCCAGAAGCAAATATAGGAGCATAGCCAAGCCATTCGTCTATCTGCAGTAATGATGGAGAAAAAAAAGGACAGAAAAAGTAAAAAATCAAATATTAATTTTAAAAATGGCAAAGAACTCATTTGAATATTTTTCAAGGTTCTCATTTGAACATTTGAAAACAGCAAATAGATCTAAGTCAATGCTTTGAGTTGCAGAGTTTAAAAGACCACCTGGCTAGACTCAAAGGCATCCCGCTGGTACAGATCGGGTATGTTAGCAACCCGACTAATGTACCTCAGAAGCACATAAGTTCCCTGCAGCTTCAGTCTGAAAATAAGGTTGAGTTAAGATACTGTAGGGAAGTTGGAAGAAGGGAAGTAAGATCCACTTTAGAAACAGTTTAACATCACGTTTTACATTTGATATTACTAAAAACATCTATAGCATAACTAAATAGTGACACGTGTTTTTGATAAAAGAGTGCACTAGGGATGTGTTTGGTATGAAGGAAAATGTTTTCCTAGAAAATGTTGTCTTGAAAAACAAGTTGTTTCTTACTTATTTTAGGTAAGCAAAAAAAAAAATGTCTGAAGAGTATTTATATGTAATTTAGCAAAACACTATGGGGTGGGGTGGGAAGTGGGCATTCAAGGGTGGTGGGGCGGGATGGTCAAGCAGTAGGGGATGGGAAGGAGACAATGAATTTCACTGGAACTTGTTTTCTCTACTTCCATTAAGGAAGTCATTTTCCTCATTTTTAAGGAACTTTTTTTCCTTAGAGAAAATATTTTCCAAAGCATTTGACCAACCAAACACGGAACAATTGAAAAACGCTTTCTGAAAAATGTTTCCTCCATACCAAACACACTCTACATGAAAACACAGACATACCCAAGAGCAACGAAAAATATGGTCAATTGGCTATTCTAAACACCATGTAATGCATAGGGAAATAACATCAAAGGGGCTATATATCACTATTGACTAATGAGATTCATCTATTCAAACAATTAACAGATATGAATTTCTTTTGCGGTCTTCAACCTGATATGTATTAGTGGAGGATGCCACATGCACCAGCAAACTGAGCCAACCCTCATAAGTTTTCAATCAGCCTGATAGAATTTCATCCTAAAAATGATGTTTAATGGGTTATTTGGCTCGGACAATAAGTTCAAACAAAAGCAAGCCACAAGGAGACCCTCATCATCACATCAATTAACTCTCACATGTTTCGTTTCTGACCATTTCCTGGACCCAACGACCGGTCAAAGTGCGACCCAACCATGACAATGTTCTAATATTTCTTCAACTGAAGTTTATGTGCAATCACCATTCTCGAAAAGGAAGGGAACAATTCTCTATAGCTGATCTAGCAAAGCTGCTGCGTTCTATGTATAATATGTTCAGACAACACCATTTAAAGCTATCACCAAGGTTAACTCACCCTATCTCGCTCAAAAAAGAGAATAATACTTTTATTATGTAAAACTAATCTACTCTATGTCTCATCAAATAACGGTAACAATGTATTTTCCCGACGCCCTTAAATCTTTAAAAGAAAAAACTACAAGACAATGACGAGCAAATTACAAACGCAAGCAAAACCGTGCAGGAAAAAGAAAACAAATCAATAGGCGAAAAGTTGCGCAAATAGTGGAGAAATTGATAAATTACCCATTATCTAGATGTATAATAGGAGGAGAACCAGGAGTAAGAGTTGGATCAGTAGAGATTGCAACTCCGGCGATCTTCGCCGCCGCAATGACAACCAAAGGCGGAGAATCCGCAGGGAATGATAGTTTCAGCTCCATCGCTGACCGCCGCTATAATTACCTCCACAGCTAAGAGAAGAATGAGGAATTAATACTACGTAAAAGAGAGAGAGGGAGAGAGGAGACCAAATCAGCGGCCGCCAGTGGGAAAGAGAATACAAAAGGCCAATGAAGAAGAAAACAGGTTTCTGTGTAGACACTCCGACGCAGGGTTTTTACTTTTGAGGATAGAATAACAATTTTTTTTTTTCCTTCTAATTTTCTCTTTTATGACCGGTTTCCCTTTTTTTTTTTTGCTTGCCAAGTTTTGCTCAAGGGTCGTTTCCTAGAAAGTAAGCTTTCAAAGATAGGTTGTTTTTCGAGAATAAGCTAAAAAAATATTTTTTGAAGAAAAAATAAAAAGCACTCTTGGCCAAACATTAAATTGTTTCTCAAAATAATATTTTTAAAATTTAATGATCAAATACAAACTATTTCTCAACAAAAATATTTTTTATATGCTTTAAGTTGATTTCATATGCTTGGACAAATAAACTAATAATTTTTGATATTATTAATTTCTTATTTGATGTAATTTTCCAACTATACACTCTACTTGGTATTATCATATGTATAAGTAAAATACATAGCAAATCATGATATTAGCAATATAAGAATAAGAATTTTTAATATATGCATAATCATAGTTAAAGATAATTGTTTTTGAAAGTATACAAAGTTAAAAGAATGTGGAGGGTATTTTCGTAAATAAATGATTTTTTTAGAAATTATGCAATAGATGTTATTTTTAACACTTCAAATCGAATAGTGAATAAGAAATAATCTCAATATAGCTAATTCATGTATTATTAATACTCCTTAAGTAACATCACATTTTTGGGTTTGACACATCGGATAATGATAATACCATGATAAAATTTGAGATTAACTTTATTCAATGTTTAATTTGAGATATTAATTAATCACATAATTATTTGTATTAAAATGGTGAGATTACCATCCCATAAATAAAGTGAAATAAAACAATTCCATATTTGATTTGAAATATTTGGTAATCCAGGGATGACTTTTACACTAAACAGTGGGATAGCTAATCCATAGAATATCATATCCCATCTACACTTGATGACCTGTTTTCTGGAATGAGAAAATGACTAGAAATCTACACTCAATTAGAACAGTACATATTCCATACAAGCTAGCAAAACGTGTTAGAGAACACAACCGTTCTATTTTATTTTCCTATATCTTGGTCTTCAATCATTCTCCAAGAATTTTAACAAGCAATAGAGTGGTTCTTATGGATTCTTCTTGTGCTTCAAGCCAATCTAAAGAAATGTCGTTATAAATCACGTGACAAGCAAATGGATGGTTGTTTGGAGAGGATAGAGTTTATGCAGACTTTATCCTTACCTCAAAGTCTTACCTCGTGGAGGTAGGAAGATTGTTTCTCTCATACAGCTGCTGAGTCTATAAATAACATCTTTTCATTTCATTGTAATCATCTTTTGAGAATTGAAGTAGTCCTCGTGTAGTTATCTTTAGAATCTTTCTCTGACTTTTCCTTTTCAATGCACAATAATTTCAGTGAGCTTTCAATTTCAGGAAGTACCACAAATCAGTCGCATAACGAAGTAATTCAATGCGACGGGGACAGAAGGTAATAACACAATTGATTGAAAATTTAGAAGAAAAAAAATGAACAGAAATCCTACAATTGCATCCCAACCAACCTGATTTTGACATTTAGGGATCTTTCTTAACAAAGTGCTATTCGAAATTCATTTATGCTTTGCACAATCAATATGCTAGAGCATCTCATTCTTTCTGCTGAATAACACATGGGGAAGCAGCGAGAGACCGAAAGCCTACTTCTCTTCAAAAAGATGAAACGATTTAGCAACACTGCATCTTGCTAAGAATGTCTTTTCTCAAACTTCAAACACCTTGGATTGGGACGTCTCTTTAATGACTGGACAACCATCTGCCACAATGGCTTCATTACAAAGGGTCCTAAGGAATGATCTGCAGTTTCTCTAAATGACTCGAAAATAACATTGTGCCTTAAATAACATTACAAGGGTCACAACAGTTCAACTTGATGCTAACAGAAGCTTACTATGATTCTGGAGAAACATCTTTCGAAGATGGATAGCTGAAATGCACAATCCTCTATTATGAATTAGTATAAAGAAAAACGTTGACTTAAATTGAGATCCCTGTGACAGTTGTTTCCCAAGGAACCATTAACAGGCTCTCGCCATAAGTACTGTCAAATGACAAGTTGAAACTAGACTTAAGGTATTTCAGAACAACCAGTGACAAGATAAAATGGCAATTTCAATACCAAAATATTTATTGGAAAACATGCGAAAGAATTTTAACAGAACTTTTACATTAGAGAGGTTAAATTGGAGGGAAGATTATATAGATCCCCTGGAGACAGAAAGAAGGAAATTCGACTGAAATGTCTATGTTAAACGTTACTAGCAATTCCCTTCCAGCTAAGTACCTACCTGCATCAAATCGGTGTGTCTTCCTCATTTGACACCTCAGCTTATTTGTTGTACCTCATACATAATAAGGCAAAGATCATCCTTCCAACCAGAGCTACGCTTAACTTCTAAGCATTCTTATTTCTGGTATCCTCTCCTACCCATGCCTTCGTCCAAAATTTGAAGTCACCACCACTTATGTTATCCATCAATTTTAAGACACTGAATATGGGATGGCCAAAACTTCCAAAATATACCAAGCACAATACAGTTGTGGCTTTAAACAATACAAAGCACAGAATTTCAAAAAAGGTAGTGAAGCAAAGGCGGGTTCAGTAACCAATCACACTTCAAATTTATACTCTGATACTATAAAGAGGAAGGAATGTACAAAGTGTTTTGACAGATTCCTGTATAACATCAGCATCCTTAGCAGGTAATAGTTACATATAGAAATTGTAAATTCTAAATCTTTTTATAGAAGATAAATAGATAATGGTCCCATGAAGTGTGAAAGAAAAACAGCTCTTTTCACTCCAAGGTTCCAACACCGAGTTATTTAGAATTCTGTCTTATATGTCGTAGTAAAGTCCATGTTTAACGCCAATATTTGTGAACCTTAGATATGCTTGCTATCATATTAAGCTTCATCTCTTAAACACAAAGAACTTTAATAACATGGGGCTTTTATGGTCCATCTGTTTCGCCATAAGGCCATATTGCTCTAATGTTTGGCTTCACCATGATCCATCACAGTTTTTTATCAAGTTAAAATAAGTGCAGTCATTGACATCTTTTCGAGTACATACACAACCTAAAGAAGATATAACATAACAGAAAACTGACAAAATTTCTCAAAGTAAAGCTTAACATCAAATACAATCACATAATACATAGATATGCAATGCTTACACCTTCATATACAATGTGAACTGTGGCCGGTACTCTTTACAAATTATGGCTCTAAAAATTGAATGATGAACACAATTGACATGGAACCTTACAAGATTATGGTTACCACAAAAGGTGATCATTTCAAAATCTGATTCATTTGCGTAAAGAATGTTTCATTCAATCAAGTTCTATACCTTGTACTCAAGTTGCCATCCACCGCAGAGCAATTGGATGGATAGTTTCTCTGGCTTCTCCTCGATCTTGTTCAAATAAAAATCCAAATACACTCCATTTTCTGAAAAGTTCTCTTCCAAAGTCAAAAATCTTAGCCAGAAACGTAACTTTCCTTCGGATTGCAATTCCGAATTTCTAACAGCTATGCTCTCAATCTGATATAAATGATTTTCAGCTCCACAAAATGACAATCATACACCAGAAACAATAAACACAAACTAAAACTACAGAATTATTTCACCCCCTCGAGCCTCGAGTTCAAATATAGTGTTTTGACTGCTAAATGACGCAAAACAAACCAAGAACTACTAGGCCATGATACTCAATTGCACAAATTATTGGCATTTCCAAACCTCAGAGTTTTATACTCACCCAGAATGCAGAACAGGAATCAAATTGTGTTATCATCCAAAAATTCTCCTTTTCTTTTAATCACATTTCATTTATCATCTTGATTAGAGCATGGCTTAGATTCTACATCCAAATGGGGGTTGCATTCATTGGAATAAAAATCATTCTTCTCAATAAAAACTCTTAACATCTCATAAGTAAAATTGGGGCTATTAGGATCACTCGTTTGTGATTCACCACCTGAATCAGAAGTCAGCGGTCTCTTCAAGCACAAGTAACACCCTCCTCTTCCTCCACCACTTAATTCCCTTCTTCTCTCCGAATTCCCAGAAACCCCTTTTCGTTTCCTCCTCAAAAACATACTTTTAACCTTTCTAAACCGAAAACAAGATACCCTTTTCCCCTTATTCTTCCCAAAATCCTTATTGTTATCACCTTCCTCTTCTGAATCATCCGTTTCCTTACACCGACCACCACCAACGGCACCGACGCCTTCATCGCCGCCGCTTTGTCCACCGCCACCAACAGTGCTGGGTCGATTCTTGGTGGAAACAGACATAAAAATGTAAAAATTAAGTCAAAGAAATTAGAAAGAATAGGACCACAAGCATGAATGTGGGGGGCCTGTGGTATATAAGCAAAGCATCTGTAAGTGCAGTGCTGCAGATAGATAGTGGATGACGAAGAGTGTGAATAGGTGAAAGAGAAAAAAAAAGTGAGATAAACTGAGAATTTGAATTGAATTGAATTGAATTGAATGAAACAAGAAACAGGAGAGCGGTAGAGAGAAAAGGGAGTTGCAGGATATGGTTATTGACGCCAAGTTTGTCGGGTTTAATCACGGGTAACCCTTTCATTACGTGACAGCTGGACCACACTCATTACGTGTTATTTTTATTTTCCCTTTTTATATTTTCATAATTATTTCGATTATTTTTTGATACTTGATAGGCTCATAAGTCGTCTATAGTTCACAAAGTATATTGATGCGATATAAACAGTTTGGATTTTAATATTACTTTTACGATTTAAATTCATAATTTATAACTCATATAAAAATAATTTTAAAAATTTCTTCGACACTTGTGTCCACTTAATAAGCTCATATAATTTGTAAAGAAGTTTAATCGTAATAGATTTCTCTAGCTAAACTGGTGCCACGTGTTGCTTACACATCCAGGATTAGTTTACGTTTTCATTTCGGAAACAATTGTTTATGTACATTGTACAATACTCCTAAAGCTACATGTAGTTTCTTTTTCCTTTTGGGGATTTTGGAAACAACATTATTCCTATATGGTTCACTAACAATAGATTCATATAAAATTCAATATTACATAAAATTATTTTGGTACTTGAAAGTAAATTAAATAGAATTTAATATTATTTTCTTTTTATTATTACTTGAAATTTCTTATTTTTATATAATTTGTTAATTTTTTTGTATACACTTTTTATATATATTGACACGTGCAACGCATGTATACGTAATTCGTATTTAAAGCCACAACAAAGGTGATTCGATCCTCATTATACGAGCTAATTATAACTAAAGTGAAAATAAAATGACCAAAGATATATTTGTGGAGTAAGTTAAATTTGGGTCATTATTTTTACTATTAGCCATCGAGTGTCTTTTTCTCTTCTAATGTTATATCCCTACATTGTCCGATCATTTTAACTTGATTGAGCAAATACGGATTGAGCCTTGAGGCATTATTTTAATATTTAATGATTTGATAAAATACTACGTTTAAATTGTTATAGGGATATCATTTTTAAGAATACTTCTAATGTTTAGTTATTTAAAATATGTTTCTTAATTCTTTCTTTATTTGAACTATATTAAAAGTCCCAACAGTTAATATTTTTAAATCAAAGATAACAATTACGAAAATTTTGATTTAAATAAAAATTACGTATAGAACTAAATAAACACATTATATTTATTTTTAATATTTGACTTAAAGTCTTAAAAACAATAACATATTCGATCTACAATATTTACCTATATCATTTATCTAAATGTATATTTATTTTAACGTCAATTGCTACTTTTCATATAAAATTATAAATGACGTGAAACACATTTGCAAAGCATGTACACTATACTAGTAAAAACTAAATGTATAAGAAATAATAATTACATGTGAAACTGATGCTTCTAATATTGGTTATGGGGGGATACTAAAACAAGTAAACCCCCATGATAAATGTGAATATCTTATAAGATTTCATTCGAAAAAATGGACAGAAACCCAGAGAAAATATCCTTCTTGATCAAGACGTATACTCAATCAATCAAATATATGTTTGACAAAAAATTTAAACATGATGTCTCTAAATTAATATTTACTAGATGGCAGGCCTAATTGGCCCCATTTGATTTCAATATTCAGTATAAGAAGGGAATTGATAATTCTCTACCTGACTTCCTATCTAGGAAATATTAAACACTTAATCATGCATTATTCTGCAGCTTTCTTTGATAATAAAAAACTTATTGCCATTTTAAAGGCAATTTCTTTAGGAAAGGATATTTAGACTATAATTCTTGATAAATTATTTGTTGAAATTATTAGATCCACTACTTTTCTTATGAGACCCA
Organism: Solanum dulcamara; assembly: GCF_947179165.1. Classification (NCBI taxonomy): domain Eukaryota; kingdom Viridiplantae; phylum Streptophyta; class Magnoliopsida; order Solanales; family Solanaceae; genus Solanum; species Solanum dulcamara. The sequence continues at coordinate 8,671,404 of NC_077240.1, read as the reverse complement.
CTTAAAAGAATATCGCTCTCTCCCTTATCCTCTTAATTCATCAAGCTATAAATAGCCTCATTCAGTGTGTAATTTATAAATACGCTGGTATTTTTTCAACTCTCTCTTTCTCTTATTGTCTTCCTTTCTTATTTTGTTAAGTTAGTTTATTTTATAACACTAAAACAAATTCCACTTAAGTTATAGTTCCACTGTAGAATGTTTTTGTTTGATAATAATTATAATAATGTTTAATACATGGGTAAACTTTTAAATTTACCAATGAATTATTTAGACACTTGCACCATGACTTATTTCAATTGAACACCTTAATATATAACAAAATAAATCTTATTAAATATTTTTATTTAAAATATAAAAAACTTTTTTGTGTGTCTGTAGTTGATTTGATTGGACGATTTTTTTTTTTTTTTGCTTATTTTTTATGTTCTAAAAAATTGTTCAATGCCACTTCGGTCCCTTTTTTTCCCCTAATAGACTGAACACAGGGAATTTATTTGCTCTTATCTATCACTCCCACCTAACTGAGTTGGCCAAATTTTAGCCGCAACTTAAAGAAGTTTTTAGGACATTGAAAGAAAGTTAGGGTCGGCTATGCTTATAAATTTTAGTTGAATTTCCCATAAGAAACTTTGATTTATTTTATTGTATGTATAATTAATAGGTTTAATACAAAAGTACTGACATCCTAAGAACGTAGACTATGTCATTTGGGCTAAAAATAACTAAAGTGTATCAACCTAATAAAGATACATTGATGCATATATGATATCTAGGATTCAATTCTGAAATTTAGCATGAAAATTAAGTTGTTTTGTTTGCTGATCAAATACGTTTCGTGACAAGTGACAAGTGACAACTAACATTGAGGTCCTTCTCCTCTTTTTGGCATGGGCTCCTTTCTATATTCCGTAAAAAATTATTGAGTATTGATAGGAAAAATTATTGGGACAACATTTTTTAATAAATAATTATTGATTTTAATAATATTTTTTGTTTATTACTATCTATAGCAATACATAACAATATTATGATATATTTTTCATGTAGTAAAAGTGAATTATGCATGCAATATAAATATATTATAAGTGTTTTAAAATATATTATGCTTGTTTGGTAAGAAATTGACAAAATGTATTATAAGTGTATTAAAGTGTGTGATAAATATATTATCAATGAATAAAACTTATATTATGTGATTTTTATAAATTATTGTCAGTAATATGTATTAACATTGTATTAAAACTGTATTATAAATGCGTTATAAGTGTCCAGTAAAAAAATATTACTATTATAAATGGTAAATATTTTCTTAATATAATACATTTATGTAAATTTTCCATCTTATTTTGGTCTCCATTTTAAGTAATATTCGTCTTATACATTTTATTTTGTTTTTGTTTTTGCATGAACACCAATATTAGATAATTTTCAGATAAAAGAATATAGTTGTTTTTTTTTGTTTTTTTTTTGCTTTTGTATTTAGACGCATATGGCTAAAACTTTATTTAATTTTAAAATGTATTTCATTCATGTGAGATTGAATAAAAATATATATGAAAAAAACTGAAAGGGTGTTAAATGAGTTTGTTAGAGGTTGTTATATTGATAAATTGAGAATTGAAGTTCTTAATGATGAATCGAATTTATGTTTTAGATTTGAGATTATTTGGAGTATATTTGAATGTTGAAATTTGAAAAGTAAATTATTATTATTATTAGCAAAAACTCACAATGTCGATTTCAACCCATTTTTTCGTGTAGTTTTTTAGTCATCTATGCATCAATAATGTGCAAACTTGAAAAAAATTAAAAGTGTGCTAAATAAGCTTGTTACATTTGTTGTGATTTTGATACATTGTTAACTAGGTTTGGTATGTCTGGGCCCATATGGGTTCGAACTGGACCCTTGCCAACTCGGCTAATGATTGCTGGGCCATATCTATACCTACAAATCATGAATGATAGAAGTGGCGAGTTGCGCTTTAAATTTAGTTGTAGTTTGGGTTGTGTAGGGCTGAAAGCTTACTCATGTTCGATCAAAGGGATTAATTTGCATTGGTTGGCTTTTTTTGATTGGATGATTTATAAAAGGGAAAATTACATAAAATAGATCAAATTGTAAAACTATTTATTCAAATTGGACCAAACTCAAACTATTTATCCTTAATAGACTCATGATCCAAACTATTTAACCTCTTACATCATTTTCTCCTTTAATTTCGCGCATAACGTCAGCATCACTGTTATGAAATAATCATCCGTGATACTCCATCGATATATTGATATCATATCGATATCATATAGGATTGAGCTTAATTTTATGTGATATTCTGTCGGTATATTAATATCTATTGGTATCATATAAGATTGAACTTTTCTTAAGAAAGAAAAATAAAAAATTAAGAGAAAATTATTAAAATCACAATCTTATTTATTAAACTCCAAATTAGTAGAAAATATATTATCTGTGATACTCCATCGGTATTTTATACCATGTTGATTTCATATAAGATTGAGCTTAATTCTCTGTGATACTTCGTCATTATATTGATGTCCTATCGGTATCATACGCAAAAATTTTAAAATAAATTTATGTCATTATAAAATAAAAAAAGATATGAAAATAATGGGCATTTAAGGGTAAATACTTTCCCTTATTGGAGTATAAGTGTTATTTTTCCTTTATAAGAAATGACTTTAAAAGTAGGTGATCTTCAGCTCTTAGGCAAAATGTTTAGTTTAATAAGTGTTGTCTCATAGATTAAACTTTTGATTTTCGACCTTAAAATTTGTGAAAAAATAGGCACAAGTTTAAGAGCACCTATTTTTCAAGGTTATTTGGGTGTAATTTCTTATTTTTAATGTCAACTATTTAAATTCATTCTTCGTAAGTTAAATATGATAAATTCAGTCTTTCAAGGTAGGGATAACAATGGGACGAGACGGACGTGGGGCAGAGCGGCTTTTAAGCTATGCGGGTTAAAATGACTTTTTTGCGGGTTGGGTTACATAAAAAAAAATTAAAATTAATATTATTCTCGTGAACATACCTAAACTTATATTAGCTTTATCTGAAATTATATATACTTAGAACTACATCTATTACACTACAAACTAGTTACACTTGGTTGGAACATGAGAATATAGTGCTTCTGTGTAGGTATGCGAATATATATTCAATTATAACTTCAAATTGTTATGAAGCATTTTTTTGAATTTTAAATCTAAAAAAAAAAATCTTACATGTATAAGCAAATTATCAACAATTAAATGAGATAGTTTGCTCCCATTAGCAATTAGCTTCTGGGAATACAATTCCGAGCTAGTTTTTTTTTTTAACTAAAGGACAATTACGAGCTAGTATGGTCATATACAAAAAAATTAAATCTTTCCTATTAACATTTTCGGACATTTAAAAGACTCCCACTAAATTTTTAAATCTATAAATATGTAAATAACAAAATATAATAAAAAAACAAAAAAATATTTATGCGGGCCAGGGCAGGTTAAGATTTTTGCGGGTTAAGGTCAGCCCGCCCCTCCTTATTGCCATCCCTATCTAAAGATGGTTTTGTAATTATTTTTTTTGTATAAATTTTATCCACTAAATTAACCAGGATAATATTTAAATAGTGACCTCAAGAAGGTAAAGGTCATTTGTACAAATTCGCCTGATTAAAGAAACCGTTTACATCAGTATTATAAGAAAGCTTGTAATAAAAGATTTTGCAGAACTTATCGTTGAAAATTGAGTGGTGGACTTGGTTAACCCCCAAAAAATAATTATCCTCTCTAACGCTCGTTTTAGAAAGTATTTTTCTCAATACTCAAATCAGTACAGTTCAAAATATAAATATTTAATAAATGAATAAATATGTTTGATAGGTTCAACGAATTACCAAGTCGCCTGATTCATAATGAAATTGGAAGGAGTTGAAACTGGTCATAATTTTAAAAATTAAAATATAATGCATGTAACATTATATTTTTATCCAGGTTTGGTGGCTTCAATACCTAATACTCAATTGTATTGAAATATACGTTTGTAATGTATTACTCCATCCATTATATGCCATATATTTCTTTTACATATTACTTAAGAAAACAACATTAGAAGAAGATTTTGACTACTGTGTCTTAAAATATAATCTCTCTTCATTAAACAGTTGCTCTATTGACAATTGAGGTGTTAGCTAGTAGTCTTACTACTAAGGATAAAATAAAAAATAATTTGAGATAACTATTTTTAGAGATCACCACAGATAATTTAAAACGGGGGAAGCAATAAATATCAACGTGGAATTATAAAAGAAGTTAGCAGTATCTATATATGTTAGATGTTGACAAAGTGAGTATTTGACAAGCTAATGGTTGTTAGGAGTTTGTTAAACTAACTAAAAGTAGTTAGTATTCTGTTAGGAATTAGTTAGGAGGTAGTTAGTAGATGTATTCATACCTCTCTATGTACAAGTATAAATACATGATTGAGTACAATATACAAGAGGAGATATACTGATATTTTAGAAATCTATCTCTCTCTAACTTTACTCTTCGCACTCTCTCTTCTCTATCTACTCTCTCTTCTCTATCTACTCTTTTCTTCTCACAGATTGCTTCTCTTAAGCTCACTCTCCATCTATGGAAGAGTGAGCTTGAACACCTTCAATGGTGTTCTAACATGGTATCAGAGCGAGGTTGCGACGGTGAGCTGCTATAAAGTCTCCAACCTGCAGTTTAGAAGAAAATCAAAGCTCAAGGTGTTGAGTTGAAAAAAATGGCTGTCACAACTGAAGCCGAAGGCGGATCTGCAGAAATGAACAACTCAAACATAAATCTCACAGCTGAAACAGACTACTTTAGAGTTCCGGTGATAGACCACAATCATCCACTCTATCTTCAACCAAACGACACTCCAGGAAGCTCCTTGATCTCCTTACAACTCACAGGTTCAGAAAATTACGCAGTCTGGAGTAGATCCATGCGTATTGGACTTCGAGGTAAGAGCAAGCTAGGGTTTGTGGATGGTAGATTTCCTAGGTCTAAGTTTGGTCCTGAGTATGTTGACATTTGGGAGAAGTGCAATGCGGTTGTCCTGTCATGGATCATGAACGCTGTAAGACCAGGACTACTCAGTAGTGTTGTGTATAGTGATGATGCTCACAGAGTGTGGTGTGACTTGAAGGAAAGATTCGACAAAATCAATGGAGTGCATGTGTTTCATCTTCATAAGGAGATTCATAGCCTAAACCAAGGAGTTTTGTCAGTAACTGACTATTATACTACATTGAAGAGCCTATGGAATGAGTTTGACTCAATTATGCCGTGTCCAGGATGCTCTTGTGATGAGTCCAGAAAATTCAAAGAACATTCTGAGTATCAACGATTACTTCAGTTTTTAATGGGACTGAATGAGTCCTACTCGGTTGCCAGAGGTCAAATTCTGCTTCAGACTCCCACTCCTAACCTAAACAAAGCCTTCTCTCTCATCCTAGATCATGAGAGTCAGAGAAATCTAATGAGTGCAAGTTCTGAAACTTCCAATCATAGGATTATTGAAAGCACAGCCCTATTCAGTCAGAAGGCTCATACTCAAGGGAGTGGTAACTTTGGACATCAACCAGGAGAAGGTGGAGGCATTCAACCAAATAGAGGACACTATGACTCTCAATATAAGCCACATTCACAGAAGCCTCAGAAACCTGTGGTGGTGTGTGAAGTGTGTGGATACAGGGGACACACCAAAGAACAATGTTTCAAGGTTAAAGGTTATCCTGCAGGCTGGAAGTCAAAGAAGAAAGGTGTTACTTCCTATGCAAATCAAGCAGAGGCCTTACAACCTGATGTTACAAGTTCAAATCCTCCAGCTCCAACAGGCTTCTTCACACAAAGCCAGTACCAGCAAATCATGCAGATGCTAGCAAAAGGAACTGAAAATGCAGGGGAGCACTCAGTCAAAGCAGCCTCTGCAGGTAGTATTTTGTCAGCCTTAGTATCCAAACATGTGCCTAAGGAATGGATAGTTGATACAGGAGCAACAGATCACATGACTGCTAGTCTAGATGCACTAGACACAATTCAACCAGTGCCTAACTTTGATAAGAGGGAAGTACAACTTCCCACTGGAAATGTAACATCAGTCTCACACACTGGAAAAACAAAAGTGTTTGGAAACCAAAGTATCAGCAATGTGCTATTTGTTCCAGACTTCAAGTGTAACTTATTATCTGTATCACAACTTACTAAGGAACTTCAGTGTATGGCTGCATTCTTTCCTGATTTTTGTATCTTTCAGGATCTCTCCAGTGGACTGGTCAGGGGGATTGGTAGAGAAGAACAAGGCCTCTACATCCTCAAGGAAGACTTCATCCCAGCTGTTCCTGTTCCCTCAGCACATCAATCAAGTCAAATTGAGTCCATGTCTTTGTGGCATAGAAGATTAGGTCATGCACCTATAGATGTAATAAAGAGGTCCACAGGTCTTGACCTTGTACAAACAAATGTGGATCTATCTTGCACTGTTTGCCCTTTAGCTAAACAACCTAAACTCCCATTCCCAACTAGTTCTAATGTGTCTAAGTCTGCATTTGAACTAATTCATTGTGATATATGGGGTCCCTATAGAGTACCAACTCATGCTGGAATGAAATATTTTGTCACTATAGTAGATGATTTTTCAAAATATACTTGGGTGTTTCTGATTACCTCCAAAGCTGATGCTATTGTGGTGCTGAGAAAGTTCTTCTCACAGGTTCACAATTTTTTTTCTACCACTGTTAAGACTTTTAGATCTGATAATGGTAGTGAATTCTTCAGTCATGAATTCCAATCTCTGCTGTCCACCCTTGGGATTCTTCATCAGAGTACATGTACATATACACCCCAACAAAATGGTGTGGCTGAAAGGAAACATAGAACTATCTTGAATATGGCCAGAGCTCTCAGATTTCAAGCCAGCATTCCCTTGAAATTTTGGGGTGAGTGTGTTACAACTGCTGTCTATTTGCTCAACATACTACCCTCTAAACTACTTCATTACAAATCTCCTTTTGAATTGCTGTATTCACAGCCTCCTTCACTCACTCACATCAGGACATTTGGGTGCCTGTGCTATGCTGCCTGTCCAAATGTGTCAGACAAATTTGCTCCTAGAGCTATTCCTGCAGTCATGATGGGGTATTCTATGTCTCAAAAGGGCTATCTTCTATATGACCTGCATTCCAATTCATTATTTGTCAATAGAAATGTAGTATTCAAAGAAGATGTCTTTCCATTCAAAGAACTTCACACCTCCTCAAATCCTCTTTTTCCTGTTCTCACTACTCTACCAGACACTGATGATTCTTCTTCTCAATCACCCCCAATCTCCTCCCCTGTGCCTTCAGTTCCCTCTAGTGTCTGTCCTGCTGTGCCTTCTTCTCCTGATCTTCCTTCTCCAAACCATGTTCTTCCCACTAGGAAGTCATCTAGACAGCCTAAGCCTCCCCTGTGGCTTCAGGACTTTGTCACTGCTGCTCATAGCTCCTCCTCATACCCCATCTCTGCACATTTGTCCTATGCTCATCTGTCCCCAGCCTATGTACACACCCTTGCTTCTTACTCTGCCATCTCTGAACCTTCCTCCTTTTCTGAAGCTTCTCTGGATCCCAAGTGGATTCAGGCTATGCAACTTGAAATTTCTGCCTTGCAGGATAATCACACTTGGTCTGTGGTGGATCTGCCCCCTGGTAAATCACCTATTGGCTGCAAGTGGGTGTACAAGATCAAGTACAAGGCTTCAGGTGAGGTTGAAAGATTTAAGGCCAGATTAGTTGCAAAAGGGTACAGTCAACAAGAAGGTTTGGATTACAGTGAGACTTTCAGTCCTGTTGCCAAGATGGTTACTGTCAGGTCAGTTATTGCTCTTGCTGCTGCTAAACACTGGCTTATCCATCAAATGGATGTCCATAATGCTTTCCTCAATGGTGATCTCTTAGAAGAGGTCTACATGACTATCCCTGCTGGGTTTGCTAGACAGGGGGAGAAGGGTAAAGTCTGCAAACTCCACAAATCACTCTATGGCCTCAAACAAGCTCCCAGACAGTGGAACCTAAAGCTAACAGAAGCACTGCTGCAGTTGGGATTTACTCAGAGTCACTATGATTATTCCCTGTTCACTAAGCAGGATGAAGGTGACATAGTCATTATATTAGTCTATGTAGATGATCTTCTGATCACTGGGAGCAGACAAAGTCTCATAGACAGCACAAGAAAAGACCTGCAGAAACAGTTCAAGATGAAGGATCTAGGAGAACTCAAATTCTTCCTAGGAATTGAAGTTGCCAGATCCAGTCAAGGTATACACTTGTCTCAAAGGAAGTATGCCTTGGAATTAATAGCTGAAGCTGGTCTAGGGGGAGCTAAACCTGCAGGTACACCACTTGAACAAAATTTGAAACTCACATCTGTAAAGTTTGATGAATGTATTCCTCCCAAAGAAGAATACACAGATCCTGTGCTGAAGGACCCTGGTAGGTACCAAAGGCTAGTTGGAAGGCTTCTCTACCTTACAATGACAAGACCTGATCTATCTTTCTCAGTACAGAAGTTAAGTCAATATATGCATTGCCCCAAGGAATCACACATGGCTGCAGCACTCAGAGTTGTAAGATACATTAAAGATGCCCCAGGCCTTGGACTCTTCATGCCAACAACCTCTTCAAATCAACTTCTTGCTTATTGTGACTCAGATTGGGGTGCATGTCTAGAAACCAGGAGGTCTGTCACAGGTTACTTAGTCAAATTTGGTGAGGCCCTCATCTCTTGGAAATCCAAGAAACAAGAGACAGTCTCCAGAAGCTCAGCTGAGGCTGAGTTCAGGAGTATGGCAAATTGTGCAGCAGAGGTAACCTGGCTAATTGGCTTGTTCAGAGAGCTTGGTATTCAAGTTGATCTTCCTGTTAGAATGATGTGTGACAGCAAATCTGCAATACAAATTGCAGCAAATCCAATTTTCCATGAAAGGACTAAACACATTGACATAGACTGTCACTTTGTAAGAGAAAAGATTTGCCAAGGAGTTCTGAAAACTGAGTTCACTCACACTGAAGATCAACTGGCTGATCTACTCACAAAGAGCTTGGGCAAAGCACAACACCAAACACTCCTAAGTGGTTTAGGAGTCATGAATTTGTTTAAACCATAAGCTTGAGGGGGAGTGTTGACAAAGTGAGTATTTGACAAGCTAATGGTTGTTAGGAGTTTGTTAAACTAACTAAAAGTAGTTAGTATTCTGTTAGGAATTAGTTAGGAGGTAGTTAGTAGATGTATTCATACCTCTCTATGTACAAGTATAAATACATGATTGAGTACAATATACAAGAGGAGATATACTGATATTTTAGAAATCTATCTCTCTCTAACTTTACTCTTCGCACTCTCTCTTCTCTATCTACTCTCTCTTCTCTATCTACTCTTTTCTTCTCACAGATTGCTTCTCTTAAGCTCACTCTCCATCTATGGAAGAGTGAGCTTGAACACCTTCAATGGTGTTCTAACATTAGAGACGCTATTTTTTTTCCCGTATATTTTCTCTTGACATCTTCAATAGACACTAGGTACGGATTTACAAGGATAATCCATTTTTAATTAAACAATTTTCCAAGTATCAGCATAGCAAGTGTGATAAAATAATTAAATACCGTGGCCCTGTACAAAAGAAAAACCAATATTGCTAAGCTAAATGTGATAAACAAACCACTGTTATGATCACACCTAGTTGTAAAGATAACCTAGCCAGTAAACATTAGTAATTGAATTTTGAATTGGTCCCCTATTTTTGCCCTCTGGCTACTTTTTCAACCAATAAAAAAAAAACCTGACCACCTTCTGGTTTGGTTCCTTCCTCATCATCATATAAAGAGAAAATCACTTAAAATTCATCAAACTTAAGTGCCTCTTGAGACAAGAATTGATGAGAAAAGGGTCAAGAAAAATGTGGTGGGTGGTATCATCATGTACAAGCAGATCATCAAAGAACTTCAAGACTCAACCAATACTAGATATTGAAGAGATACTAAAGATGAAACTCGAAACGATTAAAGAAGAGCCAGAAATCTCTGAAGAAAATTGCAAATTAACGAAGACGAATACTATGAGCAAGCAATTAGTGAAAAAGATGAAGCTCAAAGCCAAGAAGGGTCGTATTTTTTCGCATAAATTTAGCCTTAAAGAATGTTATGTTTTGTTCATGACTGGTTTGGCTACCAAAGGTGCGTTAAATGGTCTTCCTAGATATTAAGATTATTACTGCTATGTTTTGATGATCAATTAATATTCAAGCTCTTACGTAGATCTAGGACGGGTTCAATGAATTCAACTGGACCTCTTGCTTTCTATTTGAGTTATGTATGCATAACAAATAATTTCACTCAATGAAATCACTGACTCTAGATCTTGAATTTATTTAGATTAAAGTTATTATATCTTTTTATGTGGATGAATTTGTGAATTTTCTGCTGTACTCATTAACATTCGATATCACTTACTTTTACCTATTTCTACTTTAGCCTTTCCAAGTCACTATTTTGTTGTCAAGTTCCTATGCTATTTACTAAGCTTAATTCTTGTTTCTGCTAAAGATAATTATTAGTCATGACAAAATCAGAATTTTCTATATCTAAAAAATCACGTGAATTAATATATATCGGTTAGCCCATTTCAGTAGTTCCTGCTGCAATTGTTGTGTGCAAATACAAAAGTAGTATTTCACGAATGACGTTTTGTATTTTTAGCCCGCCTATATAAATATGTATTTATTCCTCTTTTGTAGTGAAAGCAGGATCAGTTAATTAAACCTCATGGTAATCAACCTACAACACAAAATCCAAAATAATTAACCGATTGATATCAATTTCATTCCAATATTTAATTATTTGAAACCATATGCTGCAGTCACAAAAATGTCCAACAACACTCAAACTGCAACCAAGAAATAAGAGGCATAATAATTATAGAGGTCCATTATCCATAATACTATGCTATTAGTATTATGTTCCCCGTTGCATATCTGCAAGGAAGGGGGAAAAAGTTTAAATAATGAAAAATTGAGTGTTCTGGAAGACAAAATGGGCCAAGTGACAAGTGTCATTTATGATCCTCACAAAATCTTTGCCAAAGAAATTGGGAACACTAGAAAATGGCCTCACAATCACTTTGTCAAATAAATCATCGGCTCAATTAAAACATACATGCAAAACAGGGGCATTATAAGCATAAAATTCATTCGACAGCTCTGGATTTACTAACAAAGCATAAAATCACATTCTCTCATCAACTTGTATCATCACATAGACACATACTCAAGAACAAAATAGCTACATAGGTAGGGAAAGGGAGTCTGACCTCTATTTATAAAGAGTACCTACAAAATTTCTTCAGGCTAGTATAATTACCGGACAATAGATAATACACATTTTAGCAACGGTAATATTAAACTTCAAAATGAAATTGTGGCCACGTACTTTAACACTATTTTTCTTGTCGTGCAAGTTTACAACAACAAACTAAATCATCCAATACCTCAATCCTAGCATCCAAATCTTCGGTAAAGGTTCTTTAAAATGTGAAATTTATAATGTATATATAGATATATATCTTGATGTATAAAAAAGAAAAAAAAAGAGAAACGTATGGAGGTGTGAATCCATACCCTGCTGTGAGCTGAAATATCGAACTGCAATTACACACACTATCTTAAACATTTAACTTCCCACTCTCTTGTAATATTATTAAGAATTACTCGTCCATTTTAATTTGTTTGTTTTAATTTTTTTAAGTTCATTTAAAAAGGAATATTCCTTTTTTTTCAGCAATTCTTTAATTTCAATTTTTCATAAAACATATATAAGATCACGAGATTAAATAATATTTTGATACATTTTACATATCTTTAATCTACAAGATTCAAAAATTTTCTTTTCATTCTTAGTTTTCGTGTCAAATCAAAATCAGACAAACAAATTTAGCATGGGGAGTAATAATTTTCCAAAGAAGAAAGGAAAAAATTTCCAGAATGAACTCTTCATTAAAAACTCTTGTCCCTATCAAAAGAAACACTTTGGGGATTTTACAGGGGAATGAGAGAGGACAGGGAGTCCCCATTGACAAGACAATACAAAATTAGGACATACATCTTCCATATTCTTCATTCTTTTCACTATCTCCCTATAAATCCTAGCAACCCTCCTTGGTAATATTACAAAAGAAGAAAATGCCTTCCAGTTCAACTTTTTAGACTTTGATAATTTGAAACCTCTAAACCTTCCATTCATTTTCTTGATAAGCCAACACCTTCTAGGCCTTATTGCAATTACCCTTTCTTCAACAAGTCTCTCATATCTTCCTTGAAACCCCATCTTCAAAAATACCAACAAAATTTAAAAATAATTTCTTAGTCTATGCAGAAACTAACATTCCCCTCAAAGTATTTATAGGAGAAGAGAAGGAATGCGAGCCGTTAGTTAGCACATGGAGAATCTTGATCTTTGTATTACTTCAAAGATAAAGAAATCAACATAAAAAGAACAGATTTTCTTAGAACAAGTGCATTGCATATAAGGGAAAAAATTAAAAGGGAAGTTAGAGAGCAGAGTAAGGTATGTTACTGACTGCTAAGTAGTTTGCATATATGTATATAAATAAGAAAAGATGCTCTCCTATTCATTTGGACACATGGCTAGCACAATGGATTTCAAGTTTTAAACTAACATAACAGCTCAATGTGCTGCATAGCCACTCATATTCTCTTACAGAGTTTTTGTTTGTTTCTTTTGGTAGTGTGATTAGCAGATGAGATGAATGGAATATCATTGCCATGTGCAATGATTAATGTGGAAAATTTGAAAAATAAAAATAAAAAATGGAATGCCAATGATTTGTTTGGAAGACGTAGAATTTTTGCAGCTTTATATTCAGAAACAAGACAAAGATCTAGTCTTTTTTTTAATGTATATGACAGGGTTTAGTTTGGAAAGTTTCAGTGTATGGACAGAGATTGGTCAAGGTGTAGGAGTTAATCAGTCTAAATTAGATAAGACAACTACATCTTAATTCTAAATGTTGTTTAGTTTAAGGGATTCACTTCTGGTTAAGACTAATAATGTAATTGTGGTCTAAATTACAAATGCAAAGTATGGATTAAAAGGTCATTAAGGGTGGCTGGTTTAGAGGTGAGTTATGCAGGTATTATATTAAGTAATTCCATGTTTGGTAGTTCGTTAGGAGATGTTAATCATGTAAAAAATTAGTATAGTGTTCGGTTTGCAATCTAGAAATCTATATAACTAATACATGTATAAGTTACGAGGGAATCTATGTATTATTTTACGCAAGACAGAAGTTGGAATAACTAAATCCTACATAACTAATACCTACATAAAATAATACATCAATTCCTTCGTAACTAATCTCTGCATAACTCTAACCAACTACCAAACGAGCCCTAAATATTTAAGCTGACTTAATTTGGCTAATGGCTAAGTGATGTCCTGTTTATCAGTGCTTTAGCTCTTCTAACTAGGTTAATCAAAGGCCAATTTGATGCAAAGATTGAATAGCCTTAGCTATATGATCAAGAATGGTCTTAAGTTAGCTAGTTATAAGACTGTCTGGACAAAAGAGTAGGATCCTAGTAATGAGTTTATGTCCAATGAACTGATCTGGAGGAAACTAGTGTAACATAACAAGTAGGTAAATTTCAAGATTTATTTGGTAAAACGAGCTATTACTTCTTGCTAGTTAATGAGGTTTAATTTGGCCTATATTTTAACTCATCCTGCTGCTACTCTCTAATTCTAACTAACTCCCAAGGTTGAGACAACTGTTCTGGTTCTACTCAAATTTCTTCTTCTCTCCGTATCTATGTTTGATACTGGAAATGAGAGTCCTGGTCAATACAATATTTGACGCATGTAATTTTAGTGGGTCGAGTTAAGTGACCCACTAAATTTAATGAAAAAATTATTAAATTGATTGGGTGACTTCGTAAGTGAAATATTAATAGCTGAGTGACATTTGAATTAAGTAATATAGTTATGTGACTTTCTAAGAAAATTATTCTTTAGTTGAGGAACCTTTTGAGTTATTCTCTCTAAAATTTTGATACCATAAATTTCATATGTCATTATACTTTAGACAAAAAGTCCAAAATTTATCCATGACTTATGATAAATGGATGTTATTTTTATGGATGTCAATTGTACGTGGGGTATACTTAAAGTGGGCAAGTTGTACACTTGTTATTTCACTTATCTTGTGGCTATAAAATGACCCTTATCAGTGTAAAAATGGGAGAACACAGAGATATTGCAATTTCTTCTATTTCTCTTTTTAATTAATTTTTAAAATTAGTTTATTTTATAACATCATGAACTTTTATTTTTGTTTTAAAATCACCAGTCCTTATGCTTTGATAGATTTTTTTTAATTTCTAAAGTTTTTTGAAAAGTTAAACTGTTGAAATGAGCTAACTTTTGGCTAACGTAATTGACTCACCATTTGAAAATGGGAGATTTTCCCATTCGACGATGTTTGTGATACAGTCAAAACACCATTTTCCTCTTATTTTCCCCAGTAGGTAATAGGGAAAAGAAGTAACTCTGTAAGACAGCTAGTTAATTATAGATTTTTAATTAACACAACTTTGACCATAAGAAAAGAAAGAAAAACAACGCAATTAAGTTTTTACACTGTCCTTGTCCGTAATGTAGAATACAACGCTGCTTAATTAAGTCTAGCTAGTGTAGAGTAGTTTCTATGCCTTAATTTTTTAAGTCAACTTGTTTGGTTTGATTAATTTTAAATAATATAGTACTCTATATATTAGTTATATTTGGTCAAAGTTACAGCCTGTACAATGGGCTTGATCCTCTTAATGGATTAAAAAGGTGAATAAAATCTTGGTCGTTTAATAAGTATATTGTGGCATTTAATCTTTTGCGTTATGCAATCATTCACTTGTAAATCGGCAAGAAATATATATACCTCTGAGGAATTATATTTTTGTTTTTCCTTATTATCTTTTTTTCCAATTTCATATGAGTTATATACTATAGTCCGAACCAAATCTTATTATTTGATTGTCTGAACTTGGTTCAAAAACAAAAAATAAGACTGAATGGTTTATTCGAAACCCTTTTAAATTAAGAGAACTTGCTCTATTATCATAGCTAATTGGTAATCTATCGTCAGATTAAGATAATTAAAGTAAACTTTAGGAATAAATGATTAATCAAAGAATGAATAGCATATAACACGTGTCTACGGTTAGATCATCATTATTGAGACCTCTAAATAAATAAATAATAATACTAGTATTGTACAAGAAGTCATTCGAGACTGCATGCCTGCATCTTGTTAAAGTCTATGCCAGCTATATTAAATTTAAAAATGATTAATGATCCCCGTCATACTATAGTCACATGGGACTGCTCACTCATCTCTTCTGCTAAAAAAGATACTTCTGCCCTAAAGTATCTTCTTTGTTATAGAACCTAAAGTATCAAACAAATATTGTTCGTTTCTTTTCAAGTCATAGATCATATGTAGGATTTTACATCGATTTGATTTGATTTTTCAGTTTGATTCTAAGTTTTGTAGAACACTCCTTCCTTCACCCCTTAAATCAAATGATTAGAGTTTGATCCTTGAGGGTGGAGAAAATCAGGATAGTAAATACTTTCTTCTTTAATGAGGCTGATGCAACGTGAATCTAGATTAGTCGGGTCAAATGTTAGATGACTATACCAAAATAATTAATATACACCAAACGTCAATTTTATGTGATTAATTATTTGATTAGCTTAGGAAATAAAGGTAAGAGTGATGTGAATCTATATTTAATTATCAATTTTTCACATAGAGGACATAAAGGTAGAAAGACCAAACTTGATTCAGCCTAATGAGCAATCTTTCTTATTCGTCTCACGTCACTCGTCTTAAATTTAATCACATAATAATCAAATCCCTAGAAGCAAACCACTGTCTGATTATTAAAAAATTAACTGCTGGCCATGTATAACTACTAGAATTAATATATAATATAATTATTGCAACAAAACAAATTAGTTCATTGCTTCTTTGGAATTTTTTAAAATAAAAAAATATAAGGAGTAGAGTAAGAAAATCAAAGAAAGAGACAGTTGAGGAATTAATAAGGTTACATGTAAGTTACATGTCCAATCTAGCATAATATAATGAAAATAATTGTCATGCAATGCAATGGAAACTTTGACACGAGAATGTCAACATTACAGTCCCCTCAAGTTTTTGTACGTGGAACGGTTTGATATAAGACATAAAAGTCTATGATCTTAGCCATTGAGTAAATAAATAATAAGTACTAGTTATAATTGAGATAGGTCAAAACCTTATGATATATAAAGTCATG
Organism: Solanum dulcamara; assembly: GCF_947179165.1. Classification (NCBI taxonomy): domain Eukaryota; kingdom Viridiplantae; phylum Streptophyta; class Magnoliopsida; order Solanales; family Solanaceae; genus Solanum; species Solanum dulcamara. The sequence goes on along the minus strand of NC_077240.1, from coordinate 8,654,978 downwards.
TGCATGCTGTACCATGTGATAATTCCATGCACAATTTACTTATACTAAATATAATCTAAAGAGTGGTGCAAGTTCCAGTTTAGTTCAAGCCTGCTAAAAGAGCATATATCTGCTAATGTAACCTAATACAAAAGATTTCACTATTTGATTGGTAATTGTAACATCAATTATTTGTAACTTGTTTGATTTAAGACATAAACACAAGTCAGACTTACCTTGTCGTTATGCCAACTTTAAAGTGGGACAAGTAACAATTAGCAACTTCGTGTCATTTTTATAGAATACCAAGGGTGTGTGAGGAAAACATTTTCCTTTTCTTTGTTCGGTTGGTCAAAATTTTTAAAAAATATTTTATTAAAAATGAGAAAAATGGTTTATGACGTAAAGAAAATAAGTTCTTCAAATGACATTCTACGTTGACTGTATCATCTCTATCCTCCAACACACTATATCTTCACCCCAACCCGTGTAACCCCCATCCCCACCACCCCTCCCATATTATTTGTCTAGCAAAATGCTTTGAATAATTTTATTTTTCTTATCTATTAAACACAAGAAAATAAATAAAAAATAAATTATTTTAAAAATATTTTCTCAGAAAACATTTTCCTTTATATAAAACGCACGCACCCTAAATCATATTGGGTTTCTTATCGTCTTAGGTATTGGTCAAATCTACCCTAATAAGGTGAAGTAAGATGGTTGAATTTAGATGGAATTTATTAATTATTTCAATACCACATCCAACCTAAAGTCATGTAAATATGTTTGGTCAAAGCTATAAAGTAGAAGTAAAAGCAACAAATTTATCACACGCAATTTGGATGAGAAAAAGGAAGCTAAATGTAGACAAATGACACCACCTCACTATTTATCCTTACAGTTTCATGGTTTTTGGGGGGAGGAAAAATGGACTGAAGCAAATGAATGCCAAGAAATCAGCTAAAAAGACTTACATGGCTACAATTTTTTTAATAATTATGATATTCAAGTCAATGCATCTCAATTTAATTATCTCATTAGATACTTGTTATCTAATCGGCGTCAATACAAGTATCAGATTATTATTTTTCTACCAAAACTTTAGTCTATGAAAATAACTTAACTATTACCAACATTTTCTGTCTCTATTTAAATTTAAACCCTAATCTCTTATAATAATCACCTATTCTGTTGACCATTACGTTATGCTGGAGTTTTTGTTCCTACCTACTTTGTTCAACATTGTATACTAATAGTACTATTTCACTTTCCATAAACCCAACGGCGTTTTAATTTGGGTCTTATTTTCTTTCTTTTCAAATATGCATGCATCTTGTTTTCCTCTTTTCTCAAAGTCACAGAAAAGAAGCTGGGGTAGTGTGATAAATGTCTCCTTTAGCTTCAACCATGGCAGCTTTCCCTAAATTTATAGGAGTACTAAAAAATTTACAGAAACGTTTGGAAAAAGCCTAGATTCATGTGCAAACTTCCAAGAGTAATTAATGCACAAAACCTAACAGTTGGCATCAATCTTTTTCTTGATTCTTCAGCTTTTAACAATTAATTATCACTAATTATCAATTCTGCATAATGACATTCCATACATGATTAAATAATCACAACAACTACTCTTTACAGACGTGATTTTTATGGTCATATGTAAACACAAAAGTCAATCATCTTAACTGCATTTATACAATAGGAAAAATACTCAGCATACATACCTAATGCAAATGAGCAACTAAAGAATACATGAGATTACAGCCTAATTTAACTTCCCATTCAAAATTATGTGATATCAACCAAAAAAAAGAAGAGAACTTTACTAATGTTAATTTATTAAAAGGTAATCTATACAACAACAACAACCCAATGAAATTCACAATGTGGGGTCTGAAAAGGGTAAACTGTACGCAGACCTTACTCCTACCAAGGTAGGACGGCTGTTTCCGAGAGATCCTCGGCTCAAAAAAAGCATAAGAAAAGGTCAGATAAGGTTAAGAAGTTCAAAGCGATATGGAAAACAAATAACGAATAACGCAAATAACGAAAGCGACACAAATAAAATAGAATAATAACAGAAGTAAGAGCACAAGAAATTATAAAATGCTAATGCGCCTACTAATACGGAAGAATAATGAAACTATGTACTAGCCTTCTACCCTAATATGAATCCTCCATACCCTCCTATCTAAGGTCATGTCCTCGTTAAGCTGTAACTGCGTCATGTCTCGTCTAATCACCTCTCCCCGAATCATAAAAAAAATTGGTACCACTTGGCATTTATTTTTTGTGGTCCCAAAGTGTGAGGCATTTTAGTAGATTTCAGATTCTTTACCTACTTTTTCTTTCAAGTTGTTTTGCTTTAATTAATGGTACCATCTTCCAGAACAACTAAAACTGCTGCAGAACAATACATGAACACAACAATTAAGCCTGCGGCCAGAGATTTTGGATTAAATTTTTAAAATGTATGTTCAAAACCATCCATTTGAACATGAAACTTGAGTCCGTTTTTAGATTTTCGGAACTTCTACTCTTTCAAAAAATTCCAACTAAAATATATGCCCAAATATAACTTAAAAGTCTAAAAATGCAAATTTTTAAGTTTCAAAACGAGAGCTAAATTTACTTGAGGACTCCTCATATAAAACTAACACACCAAACAATTCAATTTTTTTGACTGTCCATTCAACTGATTTGAACTATGAATTCAATGCTAGAAATTTTAAAAAAAATTAAAATAACTGATAACGTAGTTAACAATAGAGCTGATCCCATCAATTTTGACTAAGACTAAAAGATATGTATACATACGTAAAAAGCAACTGGAGGAAAAATCAAGATATGGGCATGTTCTGATGTTCATAGTAGCCCATTTTTTCCTCCTCCAGTACTAATTACTAAAGTTAAAACACAACCCACTACATAATTAAATCCTAATTAACAAAAGTTCATAATCCTACCAGAAACAAGAAGATGACCACCCAGTAGTAGTAGTAGTACTATAGTAACTTGAATTTTGAATTCGACGAAAAAACCTTCTTCTTCTATACCCAAAGATTCCATATTTGAGCCTCAACCAAACCAATTTCCTGATTTTTCTTGCTGATCTGAGCTTTACCCATATTACCCTTTTGACTCTAAAGAAGGATTTCTTAATCCTTTCAGTTACACTCTTCTTCCTGCTGAATTGGTAGCTTCTCAAGAAAAGCTGCCTCTTTTCTATGTCTGTGTACCCTGTTTCTGTTCTGAATATGTTCACTGCCCCATAAGGCATCATCTGTTTTAGAGCCATATTATGATCCATACATATAGAGATATACTGCGGTTGAGAGAGAAAGTGTTTGATTTTGTAGTGGAAGAAAGAAGGAAGGCTAGTGGTGGTATATAATGGTCGTAATTTAAGGGAAGAGGGGGGTTGGTTGGAGTCTGAATGCTATGCTCTGTTTTTATTTTAGGTCATGCTCTGCTATCTATTTATTGTTTCTTTACGGATCATAACGCCGTCGTAACGATCTGCCTTCACTTTTTAGCAAGTCCACCTTCTTTTTTTACTTTTCCCATGCTTGTTTGACCTTTTTTTCTTTTTATAAAAGTTTTTAAACTAATGGTGGAATATATTCGATTGGCTTATGCTAATTTCAATTTGTTTTGGTTATTTTTATTTTAATTTGTGTGGCTTATTTTTTTTTATCGTATTTGAATTGGCCTAGTTTAGTTGTTCTTAAACCTAGAATAAACTTTTAAGCAGAATATTTAGGTAAAATTAAAAAATATTTTAAACATTTATTTTTAAATTAAAATAACAAAAATAAGTTAAAATTTTTGACTTATGACTTATAGCGTATAAGTCGTAGACTGTAATTCCATTTAGATTTTTGAGTGTGCGGACATTAATTTTACTGCTAATGTAAATATAAAAGTCCTTTAATATTTCTCTCTAGAATTTGAAAATTAATTTTACTAAATCCACGTCGGGGTTATTGAGAGTGCGAACAAAGTTTATTATTGATAGCTGGAAAAAAAAATACTACTTCCATCCCATTTTAGATGGACATCTTACTAAAAATGTTTGTCTCATATTACTTGATCATTTATTAAATTAAAATAAAATTAATTATTTTTTTCTCATTTCCCTCCTATAATTACTATGCTTTAAAAGTTTAAATAAATTTTGAAAATTCAAAACTTTTTTTTTAAAGGCTAATTAATATAAGCAAATAACAAAATAAAAAAACTAAATAATTAATTAATAATTTTTTAATTATCATGTAAAATAACCGTCTAATATAGGACGGAACTCGGAAGTAGTATACAAATACAATATAGTTTCGGGGAGCCAAAATTACATACACCCTCTTTTTAAGGAAGTCACGTGACAGTTGAGGGTATCGTGGGAAATTGAAAGAAGTATCAGAGAGAGAATCACGTGACTTTTTTGTATGTTTTTGCATGTTAGGCAATTTAAACAGCTAAGGTCTGTTTTTTTCTATTGGAGACGTGGCATAACTCACCTACGTCAGTTACTTTTGACTTACTTTATTTTGTATTTTTTTCTTTTTGTCATTTTTCGGAAAAGAAATATGAAATTTTGAGAATATATTTTCCTTTGTTTTGATTTATTGCAACAGTAATCAAAGCATGATATAGGAGGATCTTCTCCCATTTAATTTTCTTCATTTCATCATTTAACTGTAGCATGCAATTTGAGAATGGCACACGATTTTTATACTATGTATAGTTTATTACACAATAAATGTTCTAGTTCTTCCAAATCTATATTTTATTTTATTTTATTTATATCTGGATTTATACTTGTTCTTTGACTTTTGTGGATAGATTCGTAATTTTAATGCAAAGTTGGAGTTTTGATTATTATTGTTGATATGAATAAATTATTTTTGTTATGCTTATTTTATCACAGTAAATTTCATAAAAAATAAATGAAGTTTATAATTTAAAGGATAAAATAGTAATTTAGAAGAGTTGATCGAGAACAACAGTTGTATCGATCTATTGTTCAAAATTGAAGTAGAAGGTTTGATTTTTAAAATCAAAGTTGGTGACGTAATGAATTTCATCTCATTAAAAAGGAAATGAATTTTACTAGATTAGAGATAATTCTAATTTAATCTATGAATTAAGAACCAAATTTTACTTGTTGTAAAACTCGAGCATTATATGCAAATTTTCCACACGTCGTATCGAACACACCCTAAATGTCTTTTACGAAGTCATGAATTGTAAATTACATGGTCATAGAGGTTTAGGTAATCCAATTATTATTATTATTATTAGGATAATTAAGAAGAGAAATCTTAAGGAAGAATTAGAGTAAAAAGGATTCCTTAAACCAATTGAACTCATATATTTCTTGCAAAGAATAATAATCTAAGATACATAGCAACTCAAGAAAGACAGTTTGGATAAACAGAGAATTAAGATTTTATCAGAATAGGTGTAACCAATCCCTTACATTTGTGTATGTCTTTCAGTACAAGCATTTACAGCAAAACCAAAAATACTAACTTCTACACAAAGAATTGCAGGCACCACTTATCCTAAATTATTATATTTGTTATACCAAAATCAACATAACTTTGTTTGGTCATTTAAAATTCATAAAATAAAATACTATCACTTTAATAATCAAATGGTCACGATAGCCTGAATATGCGTCTTCAAATCCTAAACATGAAGCAATAAAATTAAGCGCTTCCTTAAGCTAATTATAATTAAAAACTAATTATAATATAAGAATATTGAGATCTCAATTTAGTGGGAGCTGCTAGTTTCCTTAAGCGTGAATCATACGATTGCGATTAAAAAGTAAAAGAAGATATCTTGATCCATTCATTAATAATATTAATAATTCAAGAGACGACAAATAGTAAGGATAATCATTAGTATATATAGTATGATGATTGAGGGTATTATAATTTGTTCTAGTAGTAGTTTGTCAATCTTTTGTTCAACCAAAAAGTAAGGTCATTTGTCCAAGTATATAAAATACTTCCATAAGCTTTTCTCGTGCTAGAGTGATGGTATCATCTAACTTACTTTTTCCCAAAAAAAAACAAACCAATGAAACATATAAATAAATCCTCTTGAATAATTGTTTATTCCGTCAAATTTCTAAATTAGCTTATTTTTAAAAGTATTTTTGATGAGAAGCAATTTGTGTTTAACTAATAAATTTAAAATGCAGTTACTATATGTATGAAGAAACTTTTTAAAATGTTTGTATTTTTCTCAAATGCTACTTTTTTTTACTTTTGAAAAGCTACTCTACATAAACACTTATTTTCTCCCCAAAAAACATAACCAAACACCTAAAAAAGGAAGCATTATTTTAAAAAAATAAATAAATACTTTTAGCCTTCTAAAAACTTGATCAAACCGACTATAAGTTGTGGCATGAAACTGTTTGTCAGACAAAAACAAAAAATACGATCTGTGTATCACAATTAAACTGTTTAATTCCTTGAGCAGACATCCACCATATATACCAGAAGATACTGATCGTCTTTCCGTTTTGTTATTCTTTTGATTTCCCACCTTAACAAACAATATGCTCAATTCAATGTGAATGTAAACATATAACCATTTTTCACTTTGATAATGTGTAGTGAGAGCCCTGTTTGGCAGCACCTAAATACAATTATTAAAAACATAAAAGAGGTGTGACGTGGTTACATTTCTGCAACCAAGTATATGGCGTGTGCTATATATTAGTCACGTCTTTGAAAAACAATAACGTGCAATAGAGAGATGAAATGGGTTCTTCTGATATAACATAACACGTGTGTGGTTGTGATGTTAGCTAAAAACTTTTTTTTATCAAAAACTTAGGACCATTTGCAATTCATCCACCTCCAATTGATGACTGACTATTATACAAGGGTTTGACCTAGGCCCTCGACTCCCAAACCATACGTTGAGTGTCTCATAATTCCACTTCTTTATTTTATCGAGAATTTGTTGGAAGGGGGTGGGTCATAAGGCTAAGCTGCTTAACCAAAATGTAAGTGGTACTTATTATTCATCTCCCGTTAGCTCAGAACAACAGTGCAACAATACCCCCACAGATCTAGTGCCCAAAAGCAATACTAAGTCCAATAAGCTAATCATTCAGAATCTTGAGTTAAAAAGCAAACAGTGGATAGATAAAATATGATGAGCTTGTGCTAAACCAAATGCAACATAACTGAGGTTTCTCTAATTACACTACATATGGAAATGGGAACAATCGAAAGTACATGGTAGAAAACTAGCTTTGCCTACATATACAAACTAAGTTACAACTATGAGCTTCACAGCGACATACTCAGGTCGCATGTAACGCTGGCCACATCTAATTCCCAACAAACTAAATTCACACATGGTTGAAAATTCAATGGCATCACCTCGACACGGGATTGGCTGCAGGTACCTTAGATGGATAATTTGAAATGTCTACATCAATCAGCGATAGGTCATAGGGTGCTGAAACATTAGTTGATGCATCCATAAGCAACGAGTAGTTCATTGCCTCCGCTTTCCCTGTTTGCTGGCCTGCAGCAGGATTTTGTGGATTGTTGTTATTAGCAGCAGAGGGAGAGAGACTAGATAATTGTACGTCTTCCTGTTTGTTTCCAAATATGTGCTTGTTTTTCCTAACAGTATCCATCTCTGGGCCAGTTGGGACGAAAGTCCTCGCCCTGTACTTTGTCGCACCCCCTTCTTCAGCATCACCATGATTATAAAGAACATAATCATGATAAGTAGGAGCAAACTGCATTCATGAAAGAAAATAGAATTTGTTAGGACACATGTGGAGTACACATACAGCACGAGTGAAAATGAGCAAGTGTCTATCTTACCTGGTGGACCGTGTCATGGTAAAAGTCATTTAGCATAAGGGCATGTCCAAGGCTAGCGGTAAAACCACGAGGAGGACCAATATTTGCGCCAGCATATTCCTTGTATGGGAAGGCATAAAGATGAGCAAAAGCTGCAATAAGCATCTCAACACAAATTATAAAATTCTGAAACTCAGCAGCTTCCTCGGTATCTTTAATAAGTTCTGACTTTGCAGCAAGAAACACCAGAACACCCTGGCAGAGGAAATTAAAAAGAATGAATATAATACCTAGAAACATCATTCTGTACAGAAAATTGTAATAGATGGAACAAAAACCAGTCAATTTCTGTAATTTCAGTAAAATTTCTGAAAGGAGAAAAAATTGAAGTGGGTCGGTCCCAAAAAGTTGTATCATCAAGTGTAAAATGGAGATGGTAAGATACTAAGATGTAATAGTTTCCAAAAAGTGCAAAGATTCAGTTTTAGGGTACATATTAAAAAGAAAAATGTACCACAGAAAACGGGACAGGGGAAATAATATCATTATTGTTGTTGTTATGGTAATAACAGAATTAAGCTGATATGCCGGATTTGGTGAAACCAAAGAGTGTTCAGTAGTCAAAAACTGAATAATATTTTGCTTACTCGACAGCAAAGTGAGAAAATAACATGTAACTGAGCAAATCTGGGGAATTACCTGCCAGTACGTAAGGAATACGACAGATTTTATAATGATAAACTTTGGCACTGGATTAAATGGACGGAGCAGATCTTTGCATGCCACATAAAACAAAGCCAAGGCATAAAGTGCCATTGAGTATGAGATAGTATATATAATTGTGAGGTAGAGGTATGATTGCCTTGGACTGAAATTTCCATCCTCATATTTTCCTTTTACATATAGTATGATTGTAACGAGCACTAATATGGGCTTGAGAATCACAAACTGCAAACACCCCTGCTTGCACCTTCGGATAAAGCGCCTGCATTGCTTTAACATTATCAGAAATACATTTCAAATAAATAAACAAAATAAACAAGAGATTTAAGGTCCAATCATTTAAATGAAGTAACAGCATTACAACATAGAGACTAACATAATTGAAATGTAAAACAAGGTGACAATAGTTTGGTCATAGATATCAAGGAAGATCACTAATTCAATTGAAATTTATGGAGTCATCTCAAATTCAAGTGTAGAAATGCAATGCATTCAATCACATAAACCATGAAAAATGAGTCTCCTATATAGAACTGTGAGTAATATATATTTTTTTAGAAATGGTTCATGCTGGAGAATTTTCAAAGGAATAGCTCTTCATTGACTAAATAGAAGTGGCTTCATGCATAAGCACAACTTACCCATCCAAAGGAAGCGGAGGAAAGCAGCAGGTCATCAGACACCAATTTGGCTTTAGAATTCGGCCACTCAAACTTAGAACAACAGCCCCTGGGCCACCAACCCATGCCAGGCAGAGTGATAGAAAATTATATATGACCCATGCCTCATATCTGAAAGGAAATTAGAAACTAAATAATCACAATTAACAAAATAATTTCACCATAGAGGTGTCTAGACATAGTTCAAAAATAAAAGATGCACACTCATATAAATCATTCACCAACTATTCCTTTCCACCTAATATATGTTGCGTCAATTTACTAGCACAGAGAACAAAAAAAAGGCTGAAGTTTTTTCCGATGTAGACCATCATATGCAGATGCGACATCATGAAGAATGAAGATAGCTTAAGAAAGGATGAGTAAAGGTAAAATCACATGGAAAACGGTGTGTCAAACAACCTATAATCTCTCGTTGGATTGCAAAAGAATAGAATGCAAGAAAAGCAAAAGGTCCATATATGCAATGACTAGTTGGAAGGAGAACTAGATATGTTGGTACATTTATATGAAGTCGAGTGTTTGCCAAGAATCCTTTTTGTCTGTTTAGAGATTCGTCAATCAATATAGAGATAAGATTGGGGTGTAAGGAACCTTCAGTGTGAATCCGAGTGTTTTAGAAAAGGAACTGAGAAAAACTTAGAATACATTGAAGACTGATGCTGATAATTGTAGTGATCTAAAGACGTGAATTAGACAATAGAATTTTCAAAACTCTTGGAGAGATGGTCTAATTGGATGAATGAGTAAGACAGCGAGAGTAGCTTATTGAAGTCCCAGGAGAGAGTTTTGTTGGATAATAATGAGTGGCAAAGACGCCTATGGTCATAAAGTCTCAGGTTAGATGGAGAAAGGTTCCGTGAGGGTATTTAATTATATTTTAACATTTTCAGTTAAGAGACCTTCTCCCTCAAAAGTTTCACTAAATCGATACTTAGCAGACATCCAGAAAAGTCTGGCTCACGAGTTTTGGATATTTAAGTCAATCTTCTGTCCGAGAAGATGACCCCTCTTCCAAGTCACAATTATTTTACATATCAGCATCTGTCAACTATATCTTGCGTCGTTTTGACAATGTTTAAGGCTTTCCCTGACATTCTTCAAGGTTCTAGGTTTGAGATGCATCAAGCTTCTTGGTTTTTGTTGACTTTATATATCAGTAGCAGTCTACAAGTTGGGTAATTAACTTGACAGCTCAAGTGAATCTTGGAAGTATGAATGCCATATCAGAAAATGTCAACACAGTGTGTGGTTGAACAAAGCATACAGTGAATTTATTCTTCAGCTTAAAGAAGATAAACATTGTGCAATCAATTCGATTTGAATTTGAATTTTCAAATATCATTCAATATTTTTGCAAAGGCTTTATAGCACACAAAGCCATAATGCAAGATAGACACGTATACCAAGTCAAGCAACTGGGCCTGAGGATGCATATCCATATTTCATTGTATAATACACTGTAGACTCAACATCTGAGCATGCAATCAAACTCAATAGGGGAAACCAGTTCCCATTCTACATATATAGGATAAAATGTAGATTTTTTGACATAAGGCACCCAAAGGTATCAATGAAGTGAGGTGAAAACCTTGAAGACCAGGTTCAAATTTTAGCAGTCAAAAAATACAAGGTGATTTCTTACGACCTGCCTAACCTTGTCAACAGAATTACTCGGTTCTTGTGAGAGGTAGCATATATCCGGTAGAATAGTTGAAAGTCTGTGTTTATGTAATTGAGCTTTTGACGTACAACAATCTTGTTGAACTCACAAAACTTTTAACTATTACCCATCTATGTGTGCTGCAAAGATTTAAAAAGTCAACAAATAGAAACTCGGTCATAGAAAGAGGATCTCATTAAGTTAAGAACGGAAAATGGCCAAAAATACCCTTGAACTATGGGAAAAGGTTTTAAAATATCCTCCATCGACCTTTTGGTCTAAAAATACCCTTCTACTCTTCTTTTTGGTCTAAAAATACCCTTCCATCCACCTTTTTGGCTAACTTTAAGCCTTGAAACTAACAATCCTCTTTTTATTTTTTAAAAGTATTTATCATGTGTCATTTTCTTATTGGATGAAATAAAAATCCTACCTCCACTAATTTTTTTCATAATTTATCTAAGCCAAAAATAATATACCTCTTCAAGACCCCAATTTTTTGAAAAATAAATGTAATAGTTTTTTATTGCTATAGCTTTTTCTTATTATTTTTTTATAAAGTTTGTTTTGGGATCATGAAGAGGGATATTATTTTGATTTGGATAAATTATGGAAAAAAATATTTTAAAATAGTTTTTTTATTTGTTGTAGTTTTTTTAAAAAAAAAATTAGTTTTTTATGGTCATCAAGCATGTATATTGTTTTGGTTTGGATAAATTATGAAAAAAGATTGAAAAACTTATTTAAAAAATCTTTTAGTTATACGTATTATTACAAAATAGTTTTACAATAACTATCTAAAAACTATCTTGTAATAGGAAAAAAAATTATTTATTTATTTTTAACTATCTTGTAATAACTAATTTAGTTTAAAATATTTTTTTTACTATCTTGTAATAACTAAAAAATAATTTAGTTATACGTACAACTAAATTTTTTAGTCATTTTATTTATATGTATTGTAAAAAATTTAGTATTATTAAACAGTAAAGAAAAATCAAGCCAAGAACTAAAAAAAATCTAGTCTTTTTATTTTCTGGTTAACCGGATAAAAAATATTCTAGTCTTGTATATCAATGTAGCTTTTTGAAAAAAACAAATGGAAGGGGGGGGGGGGGGAGTTTGTGAAGAGGTATATTATTTTTGGCTTAGATAAATTATGAATTTTTTTTAGCGGAAGTGAGATTTTTATTTCACCCAATAAGAAAATGACACATAATAAATACTTTTAAAAAATAAAAAATAAAAAGAGGGTTGTCAATTTCAAGGGCTATCTATAGTTAGCCAAAAAGGTGGATGAAAGGGTAATATTAGACCAAAAAGATGAGTAGAAAGGTATTTTTAGACCAAAAGATGGATAAAGGGTATTTTTAAACCTTTTCCTATAGTTCAGGGATATTTTTGGCCCTTTTCCGTAAGAACAAAAACATGTAGCTCCACATTATAGAGCCGATTCATGACTACTATTATCCCATCACTCATCAGTATTCATGGCTGCTACTTGTCACAAAAGTTTAGAACACAGAGAGAAAAGGCAGGGGCACCATTCCATAAAGCAACAATGGGCAGTCATATTATAATACCACCAAGGAGAAAAATATGCATTAAGCCGCAAAATACAAACTTGAACAGTACTTACATTTCACGAATGGAATTGAAATAGATGGCTCTCTCATTTAGGATGAGCGACAAGAATGACGTTAATGCATAAACCTGTCAAAGGAGACGTGCAGAATTTTAAACATTAACGTGGAACTTGAAAAAAAAGTATAGCGCAATGAAATATGCAGCTCAGAGTCAAGCTAGTTCAGAAACTATATTTGTAAAGGTCATATACGAAAAAAATTGCATTCTCATGTTACAGAAAAATTAAACACCATAACATCCAGATTTAAGCAAATATCTCTGATTTTAAGATCCATAAAGATTCACAACTTTAATATTCACTACCTGTTGGAGTACATTCAATGCATGAAGCATCTATAGTTTAGCTTTAGTTTGTACTAATCTGAAACAACAATTATAAAAAATTATACTTTAGGGTGCATTTTATTTAAATAAGAGTAACCATCATTTACATTTCAATAATAAGATAACCACCATTCCGGAAACACTCTAGGTGCTGGGGTTTTATTTATTAGTCAACGGCAACTGTTGATAGTACAAGTGCACATTTAGCGCCACATTCAGATTCTGAACTCCATTTAGGAACACTCACAAAATTAATTCCTCCCTTAGTGTACAAAGATCTATGTAACTTAACAACATTAAGTGTTGATGAATTTGAAATCCTACCATGCACATATTTCCTTCTACAACAACAACATAACCAGTCTGATCCCACAAGTGGGGTCTGGGAAAGATAGGTTGTATACAAACCTAACCTCTACCTTTGTGGGGTAGAGAGCCGTTGTTTCCGATAAACCCCCGTCTCAAAAGCCATTTCCTTCTACAACAATTTAACAAATACCACAAAGTTTCCACATCTTCAACACTAGTTGTTCGGCTTTTCCAGATTTAACTCACCTCTACTATCCTATTTAGTCTTTGTCAAAACCTATGGATGATCCACCTCCAGCAGAATGACTACTCTTTTAAGTTTTGTCTAATATTAACAAATGACAATATAAATATGCATCTGTTCACAAATCAACTTGATCCCTACTTTTAACCTACATAATTTAAAATACAATGAGGTTTATTGGTCAACTTGATACCAACACACAGCCAAATTAGGTAACTAGGAGCCGTTTGGATAACTTTTAAGAGAAAGCTTTTTGAAAACAAAAAGAGTGTGCAAAATAAACTTGTTTAGATACTTCTATTTTCTTGAAGACATGTGAGTATTTTATTAGTAGAGGAACTTTTCATTGAAAAAACACATTCAAAACAACAACATACCCAGTTAATCCCACATTCAACCACTTAAATAATTAAAATGAAAATGTCTTTTAAGCACACACTTCTTCAAAACACTTAAACCAGCAAGTTTTGAAAGTTATTCATTAATTCTATTATATTTTTTTTGCAAGATTTCAGAATTGTTCACAAAAAAACACTACTCATTATGATTGCCAAGTCTCAGAAAAGTGTCTGCATATACACTATTCACAGACTAAGCCATCACAGTGTTCAAGCTTCCCCAGCCACAAGAACTAGCTCTCCACAAAGATGGGATCTAGGTGCAGTCATACAATTACAGCCTACTATTTCCCTGTTGGTTTAGTTGTCCCCTCAAGCCCAGCGAAAATATTCATATAACTCTTCACTATTGAAGCCTGTTATAATTGATAGCACAGCAATATAATAATCAAGTCCAACAATTGGATAGCATATAACTTCACATGCTAAAAGCTGATTCCTAAGCCAGAAAACCTCAATCTCAATACTTAAGCACTTTATGCAAAGCATAGGGATGGCTTTTTGATATCCTATGGCTCATAACTACATGAGATTCACCAATCACATGTAGGCTTGTGAGATGTATCAAAAAGCCTAGAGGCAAAGATGAAGACTACATGTGAGGATGGTTATCATGGAAACTGATTTCTTCAAGAAAGAAAAACCTTTGTTTCCAACGATAGCTGCCCAAATTTCTAATCAACTAGGTAAGAAGATGGAGCTATTGAGTTCACATACAATAGATTATATGATATTGATTCATAAATGAGATTGTGGAAAAGAGTATTAAAGGTTGAAAGCTAGCTTGACGGAGAAATGTCACATTCAAAATTACAATTTGAAATCCTGAAAGTTGTATGAAATAAAATGGTGCTAAATATCTTGGAAGGTATGAAAATGAAAACACTGTTGTATAAATTGGAAAGGAGGGAATGATAGAAATAAAGTAAAACTAGTTCCACTGCCATGTGATAAAGAGCTACCATTGATGTCCTAAACATAAGTTTACTCCCATTCCTCGCCACTACAAAGAACTTCTATTGCTCCACTCATACACTGCATCAGCGTCATAGTGGACTGAATGATTAGAAACAGTACGTAGTCCACCCTTGCGCATTGGTTAAGAGTTAAGAGAAAAGAAACACACTAATTTTACTGGTTTGATCAAGAAGAAGAATAAAGAGAAAAAAACACTCACAGGAACCATAAAGATGATGCGGACAATGTATCTTTGATAAGTAGGCTCAGTGTAATTCAAAAGATGCCTGTATATGTGCAAAAGCGCCAGTCCAATGGCACCAACAGTGCAAGGCAGCGCAATGAGGATATAGTATATGGGAGCCATCTGTTCCACAGGCTACCGAGCATCAAACACAAACACCCTTCTCTGAAACCTTAGAAATATAGCGAAATCAATACCATTATTAAAATTTATTGAGTAAACAGATAATAAAAGAAAAGGAATATCCATCTGTAAACCAAGAATCCACTTACAGAACTGAAGAAAGAACTCTTAATCCCTATGTTTACTCACTTCTCTTCTTCCCCAAATAGCAGAAACTCTTGCTACAATTGAATACTTGGCTTTTTACCTTTGATTGGATGTACACCGACCTCGGGACATCGGGAAACCCTAACCCAATAACCAAATGTTAAAAATTGAACTTATCAGGAAACTATTCCGTAAAGAATTACACAACCCATTGAATGTCAAAGAAATTATACAAGATTTCAAAATCCCAACTGGGGTTTACCCGATATATGACCAAAAAAATTTAAAAAAAATAGCGCGTCCGCAGAAAAGGATAAAGACCCACTAACCTTATCGATGCAATCTGGGTAAAAGAAATCAAAGAACAGTGACCAATTGGGTCATTGGGGAATCGTCGGAGAAAGTGAAATTTGATGAATACGACGGAACTATATAGATCTGCGACTCGAAAAAAAAACATATATTAGGCGAAAAGAAAGCGCTGTTAGTGAAATGCTGATTGTGGGACAGGGAAGCAATAATGGCGGCCCGAAATTTATTTTATTAGTAATGTAAATGAAAAAACACAGATCGGTTAAAGCCACAGAAGAAAACTTGCGAAGAAAGGATAAATCTTTTTACAAAAGGATAAATCTTGTTTGTTTTTTTTCCTTCCCAACTGTTTAACTTTTGTTTCGTACAAAAAGACGAGTGGCAAGAGATATATTCGTTGAGTTGTCTCTGATTGGATAATTATATTTAACATAATAAAATCCATTATTAACAATCACTAATCATCCATATTTTTTGTCTTTTATGTTTCAAAGACTTGCTTATTGCTCTATTTAAATTGCAAGCATAAGTATAGAATATTGGGGCTATAAAATAGTTTTTTTTTAAGGGAGAGGAAAACGGTTGTATAGAATAGGATTATTCTTTTTCTTTCTTTTGCACCATTTCAGTTGATAAATTTCCATTCCGCATCATAACTACAGTAATTGGTCGTCAAACTACAAGGATTATGTTTTCTTCTTAAATCAAAGAAAAATATGATAGCTTGGGATCATTAAAACTGCCTACTATAATTGTATAGCAGTTTTAAAAGTGGTAGGGGTTTAATGCTCATCTTCTTATTATGAAAATCACAATCATGATGCGCTGATCAGTAAAGTGATTATATTAAACTTGATGATGTTATATTCTTATGGAAATGAAGAATAAGCAAAGAGGTTTGGATTTTCTTGCTACTTCAAATGGTAGTATAGTAACTATGAATAAGGAGAGGCTTTAAAAAGTCAGATGGGATTTTCAGATAGTGCTTAATTTGATAAAAGATAAAAATGCAAGTAATAACTATACCTAGCATATTAATGTTGTTAAAACTTAAGATTCCCATTGTATTCAACGAGGAAGACGAGTAGAGTTAACCAGCTAGACACTCTCAACTACTTTTCTAACTTTCTGAAACTTGTCTTTGGACAACAATCACAAATTGTGCCTATCCCCTTTGATTCTGACACTTTGTTTTTCCAATGTGTAGCTTTGAAAGTGCATCCGCTGTATTAAGCTCTACGTGTGGGATCAGGAAGAAAGAAAATTACAGCTAGTCTGGATTCTGGTCATCAGACAGTGCCAACAACTAGGAAATCAAATTTCCATAAGCACAAAGTTCCCAGCATTTCTTGTGACAAGCTGTTTCAATATGACAAATACCAAGAACTTTCCAACTACAACAATCTACACAGCAAATTAAATAACCATTAACCAAAAAAATCATCTTTTATTTGCCATAGAAAACCTGCATTATGGTCCTATAAACTAACCCTCTTTTATTCTTCAACACCTCTTTCATCTTGCTCTCTTCAGGCACAGCTCCTTTGCTCTTCACTATCTCCAGTAATTCTGTCCCCTCTTTCTCCATCCCTGCATTCACCAACCCTTCAAAACCACCCAAACAAGTAGCTGCATTGAGCTTCATTCCCCTTTTCTCCACCATCTCCAACACATACTTTTTCGCCTCTTTCACAAATTTCTCTTCTCCACTCTCCGCCAACGACTTGATCAAAACGCTATATGTATAAGCATTCGGCAGCACACCGGATGACAGCATCCGCAGGTAAACCTTGTGAGCCTCCTTTGGCTGCCCTGCATTGGCGTATGCCTCGATCACCGCCGTATGAGCCACTACATCTGGCATTTGGTTCTTGTCCTTAATCTGAGAGAATAGCTCCAAGGCCTCGTGGGTCAACCCATCCCTTGACAATCCGTCGAACATCTTCACTGCATTATTGATCATCCCATCTGAACGTATTTTCTGAAACACTTCTTGCAAGTTTGTTGGGTCTTCGGGTTCCTCAATTACGGGTTTCTTGTTAAATGGGTCGTATGGTGGTGGTAATTTGGATTTATCTATCTGCTTAGTCGACGATTTTGCTACCTCTTTCGTGTCCACCTCAGAATCAGAGTCTTCTGAATCAGATAAGGAGAAATTGACTAAAGTGTTGCGCTTCGGAGGAGCTGGAGTTGGGTTATTCAAAATGGGAGTTTCTGGTGTGGTGGTGGAAAATGGTCTGCTTCTGAATGCGCTAGTTGTGGAGACTGATAAAAAGGACCCTGCTTTAGGAATTCGGGTAGGGAAAGAGGAGTAGTGGAAACGAAGGGCATAAGGGAAAAGCAGTCGGCGAAGTAGAGAGAAGGACTGCGCTGGAGATACGGTGAGCCAACGGGTAATGGTTATTCCGGCCATCGGTGATGTGACTGAGTAGAACGTGAATGTGAATAGTTTTTGTTACCTATTGTATTATATATTGTACGGAAAATGTGTCTAAAATGTTTGAATGAAAATAGTATAAAAATGTCTCGTCTAAAATATCTTTGACATTTACCCTTCAAAAACCATGAGGGGCATTTTTGTATCTAAAAGTGAATGTGAAATACATTTTAGGCTCAATAAATGGATGAAAAACATTTTTGTATCATTTTCAATAGTTCGAGGGCATTTTAAGTCATTTTCTGTATATTTTATTGTTAATTTAAATATAATATTTATTTTATTTGTTATTTAAATTTTTTTGTATCGTAACGTTTAAATCCATCGTAAGATAACAACGAAAAGACCCATTTTATATAACGACCAACTTGGTGTGATTCCATCGTTATCTTAATATTTTCTTCTCATTTTGTCTTTATGTATTATTTAATACTAATTATATTTTATTTTTTATTCTACATTTTCATAATAGCTCTATTCGTACCCTACTTGTAAGTTTATCGTTCAAATCATGAACGCATAACATTATGTAACGACGGAAAACGATATAATCTATCAAAATACTCTATTCATTAAAATAACACAACACTATATGATACAATACAATACATTATGAAACAATACTTAACAACCATCAAACAAATTGTTATGGGCCATTTGGACATAAGTATGTTTTGCCTGATGTTTTAGTGTAAATTCAGACATAGAATTTTTATTTTTTTTGAAGGTGAAATTTATATATTTAGAAAACTACATAAAAAATATTATAAGTCACAATAATTAACAATTTAAAAATTGTAGAAAGTATTTGAAAAAACTATAATCAAAGAAAATATTTTTTAACTGTTCAAATAACGACGAATACAAATAAATAAAAACAAAAGCATTATTTTTTTCCTTTTACCAAAAAGAGGTTCAAGACATTGTTTGGTAAAAATATATGGAAAATACGTAGAGAATACACTTAAATTTGACATCAACTATCTATTTAACACTTAAATTTATCCGATGATCATTTGGCACCTTAACTTGATTATAATGCGTCTCTTAAACACAAGTATCTGATGTGATAAATTGGATCTCTTAATGGATTTTGAACACCTGCAGTCTTATTTTTATTTTGTATTTTTCATTTCTTATTTCGGGAAAAAACTTTAAAATTCAATCACCTCTTTCGACGAGTCATTCGATAAAAAAAAATGTTCACCCCGGCATGAATCCTCCACCTTATCAACAATAATAATAACATAATTAGTGAAATCTCACAAGTGAATTTTGAGAAGGGTATAGTGTAGGTAGACCTTACCCCTGCCTCGTAAAGGCAGAGAGAATTTTTTTTCAAAAGAAGTAACACATATTAAAGCAAATTGAAAAGGAAAACACGTGAGTAATGCAAGTCACAAATAATAAGAGAAGCATGTAGAGAATAAGACACAGTAACCACAACTTTATAAAAAAATAACCTACGCATAATAAACAACATGTAGTAGCAAAAATTAAAGGACCGAAAACTATGAGAATGGTGCTAATACTATTGGTATGCAGGTAGAAACCTATCTCGATGGATAGCGAGACGACACTAAATTACCACTAACCAACCACCCTAATCTGCGACCATCATAACTTTCTATGTAAGGTCATGTCCTTAATAAGCTGAGATGCATCATGTCATGACCAATCACCTCTACCCAATGTTTCTTTGATGTTCTTTTGCCTTTCCTGAAGCTCCTCATAACTAACATTTCGAACCTCCTACATTTGCATTCCTCCTTTTTGTATGTCTAGACTCCAAAATATTTTAATCTTACTTTTCTCACCTTTTCTACCACGAAAATTACCCATATTAATAACCAAAAACGAAATCAAAATCCACCTCAATTTCTAACCGACTGTAGTAGAAAATTCAAAAATATAAAATTTAATTTTACACAAATAGATTATCCAAATCGAAAATCAAGTTTCCAAATAAATTTTCAGACGAACTTTCAGAACCTAAAGAACTGAGAACACATAATTCAAGTTAAATTAAAGCACAAAGAAAATGAATTGAATCCATATATGGTAATTGAAAATTACAAATACTACTAAAAACAAACGAAAAATCGACAGACGAGTACATCTGAACAAAACCAAAGGACGCTTTTAGAAAGCTAATTATTTGTTTTAAAGAATACGACAAAAGTCCATTTATATTTATTTTTTAAAAAAACATACAAATTTCCCTCTCTTTTTTTCCTACTATATTATAGAAGAGTGGGTATATTTTTTGGTACCAAGATGTCTGTTATTAGTAACTTTTTTAATCCATTGAGGGCTTTCTGGTAATTTCAGTTCACAGCCCTAACTCCATCTCATCAATTGTTGAAGAAAGGAGGAGGACAAAAGCTTTTGGCCTCAACTCTTTGCCTTCCATCTCCTTCAGCTACTTCTTCAATCTTAAGGTAATTCGCCGCCTCTCTCTTTAATTTTTTGGATTCAATTTCTTAACTCTTTTCGAGAAATAATTCTTCAAGAAACATCGATCTTCAAACAATAGTCATAAATAGCTTGCTTTGTTTTTTTCTGCAACTTTAGACCTAACTTATAAATGTTATTTGGACATTTATTCGTGACATCATTGATGATCGGAAAGAATCCATAAGTATTGTGGCGGAGTAGTAATTTCATCTTTAATTAAAAATTTCGGCTTTGAGTCTCTCTAGTGCAAAGTATTCTTTGTTAGAGAATATTTTATCCGTAAGTGTAGGACTTTTTTAACACGGTTCTTAATTTAATCGAGTTTCAATGTAAATACTGAACTTCAAATGAAAAATCAGAAGTAATAGATGACTTGAAAGGGCTTCGAAGCAAACTTATTTGAATGACAACTTGATATATTATTAATGTTTTTATGTGCTGCTTTCCAGTTTTTAAATGCCTGCTCTTGCAAACTACCAACAATATATTTTCTCTTGTTACTAAATAAAAAATAGCTTCGGCCAAATCTTTCCTTCATTTGACACTATTCTGTGAGTTGGTTTTCTTGTTCTTTCACTTGGTTTGCCTATCATCGTTTATCTCCCCCAATTTGTCTGTCTCTCTTTCATTCTCCCGCACGAGTCTCATACCCCAACTATACACATTTCCATATTTAGTTAGCTAAATATTTGCTTCCAACAGACAACAGGAGCGAACAATGAATAACTTACATTTTTTCATTTCATCGACCTTGTATTGATAATCTCTTGTTGTAAGTATTCTGCCCCGTCTCTGGCCCCATTACAGCTCTTGTTTCCCTACCTCTCCCACATAATTTTTGACTTGCCTTCTTCAAAATACTTCAGGAGCTTTTCACTAACATGACTGATAGACTTTTGCCTTGAAAGGTATATATAATGCCTTTAAAACTGAGAGAGCAACATGGTAGCAACAAAGCTCAATTAGGTTGTTTACGATAATTTCCCAGTTTGTTTATATGTTAAGTACATCGTAAATGTTGGACATGTTTTTGTAAGCAGCCCTTAAAAGGCTCCTGGTGGGCTTAACTCGTCACCAAAGCAGACAGAGAATTTCTCCATTGCCGGCACAGATAAATTTGGAAGATGGCTGTTTCAAGAGCTCTCAATTTCTGCAGGAGATTCTCCACAGTGTCGTCGGAACCATTAAGCGTTTGCATCGTGGGGAGCGGGCCTGCTGGTTTCTACACTGCCGATAAGGTACAACTATCTCTGCTTTGAACTTTCTACTGTTTCTGATTTTCTGATAATTGTAAGAAGTTGGGGAACTTTATTTTTAGCTACTATTTCCAGGTTTTGAAAGCTCACGAGGGAGCTGAAGTTGATATAGTTGATCGGTTACCTACGCCATTTGGATTAGTCAGGTCCGGAGTGGCTCCTGATCATCCTGAGACGAAGGTCTTATACTTTATCTCGTCTCCTTTAGTGTCTTTTTTTTTTCGGAATAGTGATGGCAATAGGGCAAGATGGCTGGTTGGAAGGGCAGGACAAACCCTAAGAGGGGAGGGTAGTTTAATTCTAATATGGGACATGGTGAGGAGGGCAGAAGTACTTTTGAAAAGTTAATAGCTGGGCGGGGCACGGGCAGGCCAAGAGCAAATTACTGGTATAAGGTGACCCTGAGCTTTTGATGCACTTATTCCGTGCTTGTTGTACTCCAATAGCTGGGTAAACGTTCCACAGTTAGCATATATCTAAAGAAGTGTGCAAGTATAGAAGCAGAAGCAGGAAAGAATGAATAAATCCCCCCGGATAGATCTTGTCACTTGTTGAGACTTTTTTTGCCTCACTCTATACCAGCAACAAACTTTCCGGGTAATAAATTTAGTAATAACTGCTTAAAAATTTGATCTTTTTTTTTCTAAATGCACAAGTTTACATCTTGTTTATATTATTTGTGTAGGCATTATCCCTCTATTTTATTTACATGACATCTTACTATTTGGAGAAGGGAACAAATCTTTTCCAATATTTCTTAAATATTTTAAGTTATAATTTTTTCTATAGTACTTTTTATATAATCCTATCCAAGTATGCCAATTTTGTCTTGAAAAGATTGAGAACCATAGCTGAATTCACATAAAATATTAGACTTTGACCCTCATATTATAAACCCCGTCATTCTTTTCTGGAGACAAGGAGTAGCATATTTTTTATTTTTAAATAACAAACTACCCGTCTTGTGTTTCACTATACGAGTAAAGTGTATTCTTGAGGTGATTAACAGAATGCTTCAATTTGACAAAGAAAGCAACTAACAAGTAATACTCCAGCACAGAAAATCTTGTTGCACGAACCGGAGTGTTGTAAAATAACCTTTTGGAATAGTTTTCATTTTAAAACTTCCTGAAATACTGCTCTTATTAACTCTTAGTTTACCAGAATACTTGCAACAGATTGTGACGAACCAGTTTTCTCGGGTTGCTCAAAATAGACGTTGCTCATTCATTGGGAATCTCTCTCTTGGAGCCTCTGTAACTTTGGCTGAGCTGCGTGAATTATATGATGCGGTAAGACTCTACACAATGATGGGGATGCATTTGATTCTCTTACATTTTATACTTGCTTGGTGCAGTATGTATTATCCGCCAGATTCGAAGTTAATATATCATTTTGCAGGTGGTTCTTTCTTATGGAGCTGAAAGTGATCAAGCTCTAGGAATAACCGGAGAAGTATGTTACTCAACGTGGTGGCTTTGCTGAGTCCCCTTCCTTTATAGTTAGCGTCTTAGGGAACAAATAGTACTGATGATTCCTTAATAATCAATAAAATAAAATAATTACTGATGGTGTCATTTGATCAATCTTGTACCACTATGCTTCTGTTATTTCTTGAAGAAACATAGTTTCTGTTTATCCATCTATCGCTGCATTTCTTGTAGGAGCTAGCTGGGATACATTCTGCCAGAGAATTTGTTTGGTGGTATAATGGCCACCCAGACTGCCGAAATCTGGCACCAGATTTGAAGAGCTCCGATACTGCTGTTATTATCGGTCAGGTATGTCTGTATAATGCCCATAATACTATTTCACGTGTAAGCAGAGTTGCAATTGTGGTAAAATTGTACTTCTAGTCTCTAGACATGTGTATTCAGCTTTTAAAAGAAGCCACTATTTGCTAATAATTTAAATAGCAAATCGCGTGCACCCAAAGGTGTGGCCTAGTGGCCAATGAAGTGGGAGGAGAACCATGAGGTCTCATGTTCAAATTCCAGTGAAGTCAAAACACGCTAGGTGGTTTTGTCCATCTTCCAGTGTGTTGTTAGACAGATTTATCCTATGCCTATGTTGGTGGAGATAGCAGGTAGTGATGGAATAGTCGAGCTGTGTCCAAGCTGCCTGGACTCCATAATCATAAAAAAAAGATGTAGCAGGTACAGGGTACATTATAGAATTGTTGAGGTACACAAGCTGACTCTAACACTACCGTCATTTAAAAAAACTATTTGCTTAAATTTAAATAGCATAGCGAGTCCACTTTTTGGATTAACAATTGTTTTTGGTTAAGATTTAACCAAATCAATGAAACAAGTCCCTATGCCTCCTTTTGGCTTAAGAATAAGCCTACCAAATATTTTCCTCTATTTCTGTCTGTCTTCATGGTTTTGTATAATTCAATCACGACCAGAGGTTACCATGTAGATATCATTTGTTAATGTTTATACTGGGCTAAGGGATGACTTTTGGTGCTTAATTGATAGTTGATACCTACAGTATGTTGCTCCACATCGAATGCTTCACTGCATTAATACGCCCATCAACTCATCAGTTTATAGTCTGAGTTGTCTATGGGAGACATTGGTAAATGCATTATTGCCGTTTGGATTGGCTTATAAGCCGTTTTCAGCTTTTTTTGAGTGTTTGACTGGCCAACTTAAAGTCATTTTGTGCTTAAAATAAGCCCCAATAAATAGTTGGGTTAATTTGGATGAACTTATTTTAAGCAGTTTATAAGTTGAAAACAGCTTATAAGTCAAAAAAAAGAAGTTGGCCTGCACCTACTTATTTTTTTTAACTTATAAGCAGTTTTCAACTTATAAGCTGCTTAAAATTAAGTCAATCCAAACAGGCTACTTATCATAGAAGGTATCTTTCCATTAAATGTTTGTGTTACTTTGAAACAAAATCTTCTCTAGGAAATCACCCTAGAACTTATTTGTTTAGAAATTTGTAGAAGAGTAGGCACAGTGAAATGTAGTTTCTTGCTAAGTGTTTTTCACTTTTGTTAAGGGAAATGTAGCTCTTGATGTGGCGCGTATCCTTTTACGACCAACTACTGAATTGGCAACAACTGATATCTCCTGCCATGCTTTGGCAGCTTTAAGAGAGAGCTCCATTAGGTTTGCCTTTTGCCTTCTTCTTCTTTTTTTTTTCTTTTCGATTCAAGTGTCATCACATGTTGGTAGTTAAATATGTACCAAAAAAAAAGCATTTTGTATTTAAATGATGACGCTTATGCTTGAATATTGTCAGAAAAGTGTATTTGGTTGGAAGACGTGGAGCAGCACAAGCAGCCTTCACGGCGAAAGAACTGCGTGAAGTTCTAGGTAAGTTCGTGGAATTTTTTGTCTGTCTAAGATTGCTGGTTCCAGCTCTTCCCACTTTCATTGAACATGTTATTCATTTTAACTTTACTGTCGCAAGATAATTAAAGCTAGATATTATTTGCGCCAGTAATTGGTTTGTTAATGAAATTTATGTTGCTTCAGGGATCAAGGACCTATCCATTGAAATTCGGCAAGCGGATTTAAGTAAAACCCCAGCAGATGAGGTAAGCCTGCTATCTGTATTACTGTTTAAGGCTCCTAAGAGCTGATGTATAAATTGCAGCCCTTAAAATTTACTCTCTTGTAGCATAATTGTTTCCACTGCTTTTCTTTAGATAAACTCTTTGATCTTTTGAAAGATAAAAACTTGCATCTCCTTTTAGCTTCAACTACCATGTAAAAGAAGAAAGAAAAGAGATGGGGATACAACTAATGGTTCAAAAAGAGAAATAGACCTAATGGTTCATTAACTACAATGGTGAGTTTGATCCGTTAGTGTTTCTGTCTGACTTGTCTTTCCAAATGAAGTAAAAGATAAGTAAATAAAGTGCAAGAATGAGAGTAATGTGCCACGTTGGATCCTGTTGAGAAAAGCGAAGCCTAACTGGTTGAAAATTTGATCTGATGTGTTAGACTTAGGGTCCCAGATGGTGTGAGGAGTTGTCTTCTTACTCCCTCCATTATGATTTGTTTGTCTTTTTCTCCTTTTAGTCTATTTTAAAAAGAATGTCTCTTTCCCAATTTGACCGCTCTTTTCCACATCCAACATGACATATTTAAGGCCACAAGGTTAAAGGACATTTTTGTACCTTACACATTTCTTTAGTTTTAGATTACAAGATCAAAAATCTTCTTGCTTTCTTAAGCTCCACGCCCGGTAAACTAAGACAAACAAATTGAAACAGAGGGAGTATATAGTATTTGGCAAGTTTCACCTCATGAGCTAGTTTCCTCACAATTTCATTTGAAGGTTTGAATATTTCAAAATAAAGGCAGTGCACATCCGTAGAAATTAACTGAAAAAGCAGTCATCAAACAATTGTTCTGATTGTAGGCAAAGGTGGATGACATGTGATTATCATTAAATTTTATCCTGTAAGTTGGCTGATTTATTTCTCATTGAATATTGTATCCTGTATGCTAAAATTGTTACGATATTTAGCATAAAGAGCAGTTGCTGCACTTCAAAAGGTTAAAGGACTATAATGCCAGGGATCAAAATGCTGAACTTTCTAAAGTGCAGTTCTTTTTGGCTTGGATTGCATACGGAAGTTCCAACCAAAAGCTATTTTTTCAATTTTTTGAAGCTAACACCACTTAAGCTTAAGAGGGATTGGTGCACTTTGCTCCAAGAATTTCACATTACTTGTATGCACTATTGCTATGCATAACTTTGGTATCCCCCAAGTTGAGTATTCTGTTCTTTTGTTTTGTATGCAAAGGAAGAGCTAAAGAATAACCGGATTAAAAGGAGAATTCATGAACTGCTCTCTAAGGCAGCCATTCCTGCAACTTCCGTATGCAATCCAAGCCAAAAAGAACTGCACTTTGTTTTCTTCAGGAAACCAGACAGGTTCCTGGAATCAGATTCTAGAAGTGGTCATGTTGCTCGTTTGCGGGTGGAGAGGACAATTCTTAAAGGTAAACTGTATGCTATTTAAGCATGTTAAGAGAAAACTGTATGCTTATAAAATGTCTTGCACTTTTTTGTTTTTTTGGGATATATATGTTCAATAGAATTTTCTGCTTTTACCATTTGTTCTATTTAAACATTTTAGCATGGAGTTGACAGTGTCTGCTGAGGACATTAGACGTTAAGATTTTGTTGATATGATGGGGGAATCTCGCATACAAAACACACATACAAAAGGATTGTTTAATGAGGATTTATGTTTTGTTAGGTATGTATGTATGTGTTTGTGCAAGTCATGTATTTGACTGAGTGTATGCTTGTGTGTACATTTTTTATTGTAGTGTTTCTATATTATTCTCTTGAGATAGAATGTGAAATAAGTGTATAGCAACACATGGATAAGAGCATCTAATATGATTAAAATACTTTTGTGCCTTACATTAACGTAATGCACCATATGCCCTTTTCTTACAAGTTAAATAATTTTATTAATAATGGAAAATCTACCATATACAAGCGCCAAGCGGTATACCAAAAAGTATAGAATTTACACCGTAATATGATGAACGTCCTGATCATCTGTACAAATCCACC
This sequence comes from Solanum dulcamara, assembly GCF_947179165.1. NCBI lineage: Eukaryota > Viridiplantae > Streptophyta > Magnoliopsida > Solanales > Solanaceae > Solanum > Solanum dulcamara. The sequence continues at coordinate 8,627,675 of NC_077240.1, read as the reverse complement.
TCATGGATGACTAAAAAGAAACTAGAAATGAGTGGCTATTCGTCAAATGTACATAATAATTCTGTATCCCATCAGAAGCTCTCGTATTTCCTTCCTTCCACAGGACCTGCATGATTGCTAGGGGGGCAACATCTTAGGTTCACTGATTTCTCTTCCTATTTCTAAATTTTCAGTTGGAGAATGCCTCCGTCACATATCACAATAGATGTGAGACAGAGGCCAAGGTAATTAATGAAACATATTCGTACCCAATTTCAGATAAAACATATGCTTATACAATGTAAATTCAGTTTTAAATGTAACTAACCAAACGTCTATAAGAATTGCGCATGCACTAATTAACCCAAAGGCATTTTCCATTATTGCCATTTCTGTACAAGAACGCGTGAATGAGTAGTTGGGGCATAAGATAAGAGTAGTTACATGGAGATCCCAGGTCTGTTTTCTAGTTACAACATTCATTATTAGCATATTCCTTCAGCTTTGGTGAGCAGATTACATGTTTGTGGGTGGTTGCATGCTACCTGATGGATTGGTCGAGGTCCATGCAAGTTGGTACATGCACTATAATCTACAATGCTTGTGTGAAAACCAAATAACCCTTTAATGTTTTTTTTGTGTGTGAAGTTCATGCATAAAGCTGCTCAAAAAATGTGAAAGACTTGTCATAGTGTCTGCATTATGTCAGTTATATTTTATAAATGTGCATGTTGAAGATCTTGTTCATGAGAGAGAACTACTACTAACTCTGAACTTTTTCTTCATCCAGAAGATGTTGGCTCTGGGAAACAAATTGCAGTTGGTACTGGACTTTTTGAAGAAATGGAATGCGGGTACACTGCTTTAGTTTTCTTTGTTTCCCTGCATTTAAAATCTTTTCTTCCTTCTACCAAGTCATATAACATGTAAGAAATTGCTTCAGTTCTTGATTTTATTTCATATTGCTGTGGTGTAGGAGAACCCTTTTTTGATTCCTTTTTTATTTGCAGCTAAACCTATCTCTGTACTGAATGTTGATGTGTTGTACACTTGTACTGCACTTGTTTGTAGGCTGGTATTGAAGAGTGTTGGTTACAAGTCGATACCTGTTGATGGCTTGCCTTTTGATCACCGTAAAGGTATGTGATGAAAGCTAAATCATGGCAAACATGTTGGTTGCTCTTAAAGCTCCTCGCCTAAATAGATCTCTCTATAATTTTAAGTTGCCAATTCATCGTTTTTATTTTCTATTTTAGTGATTGCAAATACTTCCATGCACATTAGTGGTTTTGATTCCGTTTTTTATCCCATCCTGTGGAAAGGTGTTTTCATCATTCACATCAATTGCATGAAAGCTTTGATTGCTGTGTGGTCCATCACTCTTGTAAATTAAATGATCTGTGGCTGCTTTTCCAGGTATTGTTCCAAATGTTCGGGGACGTGTGTTAAGTGAAGCCTCTGGAGATGCACAAGTCGAGAAAGGCTTGTATGTATGTGGGTGGTTGAAGAGAGGACCAACTGGGATAATTGCTACAAATCTTTACTGTGCTGAAGAAACTGTAAGTGCATATCAATGACAACCTGGTGCTTTACTATTCCCATCATTATGACCAAGGAATTTTCATTCTAGAATATTAATCATGAGACATAGCAGGTCGCTAGCATATCAGAAGATGTTGAGAGAGGAGTGGTAACATCTGGCTTATCAAAGCCCGGTAGGGAGGGCCTCCTCCAATTGCTCGATAGCAGGAATGTCAAAATTGTTCCATTTGGTGGCTGGGAAAAGATCGATAGTGAAGAGAAAAGGAGAGGGAGTCTGAAAAACAAACCCAGGGAAAAACTTACCACTTGGCAGGATTTATTAGAAGTTGCCACCAAGTGATAAAAGTGTCTCCAGGATGGCAGATTTTACTTATGGTAAAACCTCAACTCTATAACTCTTTCAGATGCGTGCATTGTGATTGACCCTCGGCATTTAGAGGATTGACAGTGCATTCTTTCTAAGAAAACACGAGAAATAATTGGTTACCTTCCAATCAGCTCTGTTTTTATCTCTTCTGGTCCTGGAACCTTACATTGACATGGTGACAGATTCTAACCAGGTGGAGATTAGATGACAAGAGTGTTGTGCTTTTGTAACACAGCCATCATTTGTAAGTTGAGCACTGTAGTTGTATTCAAGGCTCAGCATATGCATTTCAGTTAAAGGGTATTGCAAGGATAGAACGATTCAATCATTCTTGTTTTTGCATTGCTTCCTCCAATTTTTGGTAGTTAGTTCAATCAGATTAAGTGCGCAATTTCTGGGCAACTGCCACAGTGGGAATTGAAGTACTTTAGTTATATAATCATCTCTTGGGCTGACAGTTCAAACTGATATCTTTATGTGTAAAATTGAAGATAATCAAAAACAATTTGTAAATGTAAATGGCCTATAAAATCAATTTTTGCTACTTTACCTGGTATTAACCACGAAAGCTACTTGTTTACCATACATCAACCCATTCAAGTGCATTTGCCTTTTTTTTTGAGCGTTACCCTAATTCTAAAATCCATAACACAATGGTTTCTTCAATTAAAATGAGAGAGGTGCGTTTCATGGTCATACCTTTTCGGATGTTCTTTATTTCATATACGTTCAAACATTGGTCCCTCATCAATTTCAATTTGGAAAAGAAGTTGTTCATATTGAGTAGAGCAATGGTGATCTCTGCAGTCACTTCTATAGGCAATCTAATTTCAACAATAGCATCATATCTTTTATACTAGTTAAATTTCCCGAGTAAGACAATATAAAAATGTTATTAGTCAAGATATCTACATTGTATTTGTATGTTCTTGTAAATTTAAAACTTCTTCAAATCTTAAATTAGTTATCGTATTTTGATTCGAATTAAAAATTTGAGGGGAAAATAAGGAATAATATGGCACCGAAGAACTCGTTCTTGTAGAACTCAATAGAAGATTATTAAGCACTATAGATAACGAGTAAAATTTTGTAGAAAAATATTAAAGCAAACGAAAGTGTGCACTAAAGATAAATATAACACAACACCTTGAATATAAACGGCAAAACTGAACAGAAACATTGGTCAACATGATAATTATTCAGCACGCAGGTAACTTATTTGTATCAAAATCTATTGAAACTCCGGAGCAAATCTATGGTTGGAAAGTTCTTATTATAATAACAGATAATGTTCTCCCAAATAGTGATGATCTCCCAAGGCCAAGCAATTACTTCAATATGTTTTTGAGATGTCAGTAAGATTACTCGCTTCAACTATTGATATGCCAATTTTTTTCTACAATAAAGAAAGGAGATACAAAAGTGGCACAAGCAAAATCATGGTAATGTGATATCATCCTTCTTTTCGAAGGACTCTATTTCATGTAAACATAAAGATAACCAAAATCCAAAATTATAATTATTTAGAGAAATAACACAAAACACTCATCTTACCTGCATGTTCAAGAGTATCTTTGTTATTCTTTTTAGAAAGAAGAAACTATATAGATTACTCGCCACACCAAATTCTCCATTAAATTTAAACAATATAACATATTATTAGATACGTATGAAGGAAGGACTCCTTCTTGGGTTTGTTTCTTCTCTTATGTGCCTTTTGAGCTTCCTTACGAACGTTCTACCCCATACAACGAACTATGAAAATATATAACCACCAATTAAAAAGGAAGTATTCAGAAAAATATTATGAGTATTTTATACAACTACAAAAGGTATAAATTTGTACACAATCATAACACTTAACAGTTAGAGATGCTAAAGTTATGGTATTTTCAAAAGAACTTTTAGCCTTGGTGCTTCTCAAATGTCTTTTCCTAGAATGTTTTTCCCTTGAGCCAATGATTTATTGAAAATAACCTCTCTCTCATTACCTCTGTGGTAGAGCTAATGTCTGCGTACACTCTACCCTCTCCAGACCCTACCGTGTGAAACTACACTGGGTATGTTGTTGTTGTTGTTGTCTCATGGAATGAAGCCACATTCATACATAGATACATAAATATGTAAATATATGACCTAAATGGCAAAATAGTACAATTCTTTTGAGTTGTTCTTAACATGATGGATTAAATTCTTTTCAGGTAAAATAATAGCTAAGTTCTTTAAACTTGCATGTATAACCAGTTGCCTCACACACTTCAATAGTTATTGGGATTATAATGGAAGACATAAAATTTAAATATTGCATCTAGATCATTAGATGAACAAAGCTAAACAGAAACATTGTTGGTTCAGTTTGTCAAATAAGCAATTTTGAAGCTTTTGAAAAATAAATAAACAATTTAAAAGATATCAAGGGAGAACACTGTCCAAGGAGCACCACAGTCGTTTCAAACTGAATACCTCATTTAGGAGCGGAGCATTGCCTCGTTATTACAGCAACTCTCTAAATCAGTTAGCTATGGTCTGGCTCTATCAGTGATTACCATACGGATATAAAAAAGGAGGAGCAAAAGTTATTTTTTGCTGACAGGAAAAGAGAAAGAGACGGAGGGGATACCCACAATGAAGACATAAAAATTGAGAGAAAAGATAAATAAGAATACCGATATGTGTGAGCGACATATAACCTGGCCTAGGAAACAGTCGTAGACAAACACATCAACAACCATTGGCATGACCTGTCTCATTTACAGAGCTTCTTTAATGAACCCTGCACATGCCAACAAATCAGTCATACACCCATAATATTTTAGTTCTTAACAAACATCATGAACCCTTCTATTTATTCAAAGAACCTGCTAGCTTCATGAATAAAACCCCCCATTGTTACATCCTATTAGCAGTGTCCAAAATATCACCACATCAGGTCTAAAATCAGTCTCCACCATTCCAGCGACTCAACATTCTACATTAAAGAAAGAAACAGAAACTAACTACTATTTTGTAGCAAGATGCTGGCATTTAAACTGATAATTGAAAAGACTTTTAAAAGATGGCAAATAAATACATAATGTAGCTTGATTTGAGTCTCAAATATGTGTACATAAACACATTACCCATTTTTCCAAAATCAAATTTACTATAGTTTCAAGAAAGTGCCAAATGTTTCAATCGTAAAAAGTTAAAACACCGCATAAAGCTTATTTTTTATATGTATCATAAATAATTACTGTGATCAAATAGCTACTTGATGACAAAAGTGATAAGAGTGTCGTGGCAATTACAACAATGTAGTGCTGTGAGGTGATACAACACGTCATGGCGGATTTGTGATCCTTACAATCCAAGTCAAAAAGAGATCAACTGATTAATTCAGAGAAATTCAAAACTAGAGCGATATCAACTTATACCTCATTACCCAAATGAAAGGATGGGCAAACCTCAACAGAAGGAGTAGGGACAGAGACATCGTCACTACCTACAGTCTACAATGTTATTTTGATTGTTAGACTTTGTCACAAATTAATATCATGCCTTTTTATCCCAAAATCAGGACAAAGGAATAACCAAAGTAATTTGTCTATTTCCATCTAAAAATTTGTACCGATTGAATATAATTAAGGGCTAACAAATTATGTAAAAAGACATTAAATATTCTCTTAGTTGGTGTACAAACATAGGGCGTCTACGAATTATAACAATTAAATATTTTATCATTAAGATAGCTACTGTTACTTTAGAAGCCTCCGAAAGAAATTTCGACATTAGGCATTGTACTTGAATAGAAGTAGATGTGGACACAAAAAGTTAACCTAGAAATAAAAGGGGGAGAAGGAAGGTATTACCAAGTAATGAATAGTGGTTGATCTTTTACTCCAGTTACTAGGAGAATTATTTTTCTTCGACTTTGAGAGCGAATCTACAATAAAGTGAAGCCAAATGGCCAAAACCTTGAAATTTTGAAATTTTGATGATGGCATGTAGTGATAATACTATACAAAATCGTTTACCTTTAGGAAAAATCAGAAGAGCAAAAATTTATTCCTTCATATGAAGTAGAAAGTTTGGATTTGAAATTTCAGAAGGAATAAACTTTTTACTGTTTGATGGATTTTAGAAAAAGGGGAAAACTTACCAGCTCCTTTTCCCCTTACTTACATAACTGATGTAAGTAATTGAATTCTGATGCAGATTACATGCATTGCAATTTTGATAATGACCTTGAAGTATCTTCAATGATTGGCACTAAAGAAAAGGTGCGGTAGGAAGAAAGGAACACATAAAAGGAAATGGAAGCAAGTTTTTTAATTTGTGGAAGAGAGTTAAAAGACTCCAGGGTTGAGAATTGTCGTTATCAACAGAGGAAGAAGAAGAAATCAGTTCGTAGAATCTGATGGGCAGTCACGAGAGAAGGAAAAATGGCTGTGTTTCTCAAGTAAGGAAAATCATGTGGTTGCTTTTTATTTTTTATCAGTGTAGTATGAAGTGGTGGGATAGTTTAAAAATAGTGACGCTTCAGAGAAAGTTTTATCATTTTAATAATGAAAAAGGGCAAAATTCTAATTTATTAAGAAGATAAATGTTATTCATATTTTGTGATTTGGGTCTAGAATCCTCTTATGTAAGATAAGATATAAGATTAGTAAACCAAATTTCCGTTCTAAAAATAAAATATAAACAAGACTATACAAATAACGTTTGGGGCGGTGGTGGAGTTGGCTAGCGCGTAGGTCTTATAGTGACTTTCTCTTTATTGAAAAATAAATTTGAAACACTTTAAAATAGTTGCCAACACCATTTCAGGAATGACCTCCATCATTGTTGTGCCCGCTCGATTAATGACGAGAAATTAAGAAAATCTTCTGATTTTTGTTGAATGGCCCCGAAATGTTAAACCAACACACACACAAAAAATTGAGAAAATCGTACGTTGAGTGACCCATTCCTTCCCAAGTCAAACTCTGGATAGTGAGTAATTTTTGCAAATCCTAGCTCCTTCATTAAAAACAAAAGGATCGAAGCCAAAAGGGGTGGTGGCGCAGTTGGCTAGCGCGTAGGTCTCATAGCTTCTGAGTAATCCTGAGGTCGAGAGTTCGAGCCTCTCTCACCCCATACTTTTTTTTTCCTTTTAAACTTTTGGCAAATTCGCAGCAACTCCCAAGTCCCACCTTACTCCGTGTACCAAATGACCACTGGGATTACTCTTTTTTTATTCCTCTAGTTCTTCAGGCTTTACCTTTTTCTTTTTTAAAATGTTTTTTGTCTCCTTGCAGCACAGCAAGAGGGAGTTGGGTTGAAACTTCATCAACAAGTTCTGAATATATTTTTTTAGAAATGTCAAGTTTCTGACTTGAAATTTCATTCTCCCTTCATCATGAGTTATATGTCTTTCATGTCTTGGAAACACCAAATTATTGCATAGCATGTCGATATTACAGGTTTAGATTATACGTAGATTGATTATTGATACGTCTTGACAAACATTCTTTCATTGAGCATATGTTACTCTAATGACTCACTTTATGCAATACAATCTTGTCATCATATGCCAGATTTTGCTTCTAATCTCTCTTTGAGCCTCTATTTATACAATCAATATTGCTTTGATATATATTACTTCCACTCCCTGTGAACCACTTATCCTCCTAAAAACTTACCCTATATGTAGTATATTCTACTTAGGACTCATGCATATGTAGCTTAGTCCTAGTCTAGCTAAAATATCTAGTAGCCAAAGTATCCTAAAACTCTACTTGCTTGGTGTGTTGTAGTTAGAACACTGCTAGTTCTGTATGTATAAATATAGGCATCCATGTACACTATATTATCAAGCAATATACGATCCTTTCTCCCTCTCTTGGATGTCTGCTTCTACACTAGAATTAGTCATTCCATTCAAATCACCTTATTCAATTTCGATTCGAGCACAATACAGTTTAGAGTTTCAACTTAAGATTTCCCGAGTGTTTGCCTGCTGCCAAACGAGAGCAATTTCCCCAAAACTTGCATATCGTCGCGTAAACATGAAAAATTGGATCATTTGCATTCAGACAAGCAAATAGATCTTGGCACAATCTTGTTCATCCAAATGGGTAGGATTTTTGACTTCCAAAGAAACAAGCATTTTTTCCTTTTCAGTCCCTCTAATTGGAAATGGTTCATGATTGGTTATGAGTTATCTCTGAAGGGTCCCATATATCATGATAAGAAATGGATGTCATTATACCTGCAGGCCTTGT